>NW_026111526.1:0-267500 GCF_024679095.1 Eriocheir sinensis
AATACCCATTAAATAACGCATTTTTTATAAAAAATATATATACCAAAATACATGAAAAATTTATTTTGTATTAAAAATAAATATACAAAAATACACATACAATTAGGTAAATTCTGTATTGAAAATAGATATGCAAAAATACATATATGTAATGAAATGTAATGAATTTGTTTCAAAATACATATACGAATACACATAAAATAAACGTAGATTTGTATAAAGGCAAAAAATATATATACAAAATACACATAAAATGAAGTAAATACGTATAAGAAAATGTATACAAAATACAACATAAAATAATGTAAATTCGCATCAAAACAAATAAACAAAATACCAATTATAAAAGAATGTGGGTATTTGTAGTAGAATATAAATATACAAAATATTGATAAATAACGTAAATTTAGAGCAAACTATACAAAAATATTACATACAGAAGTAATTAAATTGCATGAAAATAGATATAACAAAATACAGATACAATAAGCTAAATTTGAATTGAATGTATATACAAAATACAATATTTTATATGTGTATTTGTATTTGTATTTTAGGTTATTTTATGTGTATTTTGTATATATATTTTCATCCAAAATTGCATTATTTTATTGGTATTTTTCTTAATTTAATTGGATACGAATTTAGATTATTTCATAGGTATTTTCTATACATATTTTTATACTCATTTACATTATTTATGTGTTTTGTATATATATTTTTATGCAAATTTATTTTATGTATTTTTGTACATATATTTTATATAGAAATTGCTATTTTATGTTATTTTATGTATATAGTTTTATATAATGTTATTTTATGCATTTGTATATTTATATTTATACAACACACATCTTTTATTGGTATATTGTTTATTTTACATTTATACGACTTACATTATATGTGTATTTTACTTTATTTATATTATAAAATAAATCTTCGTTGGTATATTGTTTATTTACATTTATACGAATTTACATTAATATGTATTTTATACATTTTTATGCTGCATTTATTTACTTTTATGTATTTTTATAGTTTACGTTATTTATGTATTTGTATATATTTATATGTTTTGAACAATTTAAATATTTTATATGTATTTGCATATTATTTCAATACAAATTTATTTTATTAAGATTTTGTATATTTATTTTAATGCACAAATTGAAATATTTTATGTGTATTTGGTATCATAATTTATAAAAAAAACGTAAATTTGTATAAAAAATATGTACAAAACACAAATAGAATAATGTAAATCGTATCAAAATAAATACACAGAATATTATAAAATAATGTAAATTTAGTATGAAAATAAAGAAGCAAAATACCCATAAATAACGTATTTTTATTTATAAAATATATATACCAAAATACACATCAAAAATTAAATTTGTATTAAAATAAATACAAAAACACATACAATAAGGTAAATTTGTATTGAAATAGATATGCAAAATACATATAAAACAATGTAAATTTGTTTCAAAATATATATACGAATACACATAAAATAACGTAGATTTTATAAAAATATATATACAAAATACATAATAATATAAAATGAAGTAAATAGTATAAAAAAATGTATACAAAATACATAAAATAATGTAAATTGTATCAAAATAAATAAACAAATATTAATAAAAGAATGTGTATTTGTTTAAATATAAATATACAAAATAATAATAAAAAATTATAAATTTATATATTACTATACACAAAAATACACAGAGTTAATTAAATTTGTATTAATATATATACAAATTACACAAAAAATAAGCTAAATTTGAATTGAAATATATATAATAAATATACATATTTTGCATATCTATTTCAAACAAATTTAAATTATTTTGTGTATTTTGTATATATTTATTTTTGTTATAATATAGAATAATGTAAAATCGTATCAAAATAAGTACACATAATATCAATAAAATAAATTAAATTTGTATGAAAAAAAAGAAGCAAAATACACATAAGATAAACCATTTTTTTAAATACATATACAAAAAAAAACAAATGATAATTAAATTTGTATTAATAATAATATACATAATGCACACATACAAAAAGGTAAATTTGTATTGAAAAAACGTAAATACAATAAAACAGTGTAAATTTGTTTCAAAATATATATACACACATAAATAACGTATATTGTATATCTATTTTCACACAACACACATTCTTTTATTGATATTTTGTTTATTTATTTTGACGCGAATTTACAATATATATATATATATATATATATATATATATATATATATATATATATATATATATATTTAATATATATATTTAATATATATATTTTTATATATCATTTGATGTGTATTTTGTATATATATTTCATAGAAATCTACGTTGATTTATGAGTATTCGTATATAGATTTTGAAATAAATTTACACTGTTTTATGTGTATTTTGCATATTTTTTCAATACAAATTTACCTTATTGTAGATGCATTTTGTATATTAATTTTAATACAAATTTAATTATATATGTATTTTTGTATATGTATTTTATAAAATATGCTTTATTTTATGGGTATTTGCATTTTTATTTTCATACAATTTACATTATTTTATTTATATTCTGTTTATTTTTTTTAAACAATTTTACATTATTCTATGTGTATTTTGTATATCTATATTTATAATGTATTTACTTAATTTTATGTATTTGTGTATTGTATATATTTTATAGAAATCTATGTTTTTTATGTGTATTCGTATATATTTTGAAACAAATTTACATTGTTTATATGTATTTTGCATATCTCTTTCAATAAGTTTACCTTTATTGTATGTGCATTTTGTATATTTATTTCAATACAAATTTAAATATTTTATGTGTATTTTGGTATATATTTTTATAAGAAATGCGCTATTTGATGGGAATTTTGCATCTTTATTTTCACAAATTTACATTATTTTATTAATATTCGGTGCATTTATTTTGTTACGATTTCACATTATTCTATTTTTTTGTATATATTTTTTTTTACATATTTACATTATTTAAAGTGTATCTTTATATATTTCATACAAATTTATTATCTATTTATTTTCATGCAACACACATTCTTTCATGATATTTTGTTTATTTATTTTGACACGAATTTATTAGATATGTATTTTGTATATATATTTTATACGTATTTACATATTATGTGTATTTTGTATATATATTTCATAGAAATTCACGTTATTTTATGTGTATTCGTATATATATTTTGAAACAAATTAACTTTGTTTTATATGTATTTTGAATATCTCTTTCAATACATATTTACCTTTTGTATATGCATTTTGTATATTTATTTCAATAAATTTAAATATTTTATGTGTATTTTGGCATATATATTTTATAAAAATGCGCTATTTTATGAATTTTGTATCTTTTTCATAAATTTACATTATTTTATTGATATTCTGTATTTATATTGATAGGATTTTACATTATTCTATTTCTTTTGTATATATTTTTACACATTTACATTATTTAATGTGTATCTTGCATATATATTTTATACAATTTACGTTATTTTAAGTGTATTTGTTATATATTTTCATTCAAATTACATTATTTTATGTGTATTTTGTATATGTATTTCAATACAAATTTACCTTTTATTTTGTATATTTCTCATACAAATTTTAAAAATTTTGTGTATTTTTGTATATAGTTTTATACAAATTTAGTTTATTTTATGTACGCATTTACATTATTTAATGTGTTTGTATATATATTTTATGCAAATTTACTTTTATTTTATGTGCATTTTGTACATATATTTTTTTAGAAATTTGTTATTTTATGTGTATTTGTATATGTTATTATAAATTTACATTATTTTATTGCTATTTTGTTTATTTATTTTGATACAAATGAAAATAGATATACAAAATATACATAAAATAAACTAAATTTGTATTAAAATATATATATAAAATACATAAAATAATGTAAATTTGTATCAAAATATTTTAACAGATGCGCATAAAATAACGTAAATTTGTTTTAAAATATACAAAATACACATTAAATAATGTAAATATGTATAAAAAAATATATACAAAACACAAATAGAATAATGTAAAATCGTATCAAAATAAATACACTGAATATTAATAAAACAATGTAAATTTGTATGAAAATAAAGATGCAAAATACCCATTAAATAACGCATTTTTTATAAAAATATATATACCAAAATACACATGAAAAAATTAATTTGTATTAAAATAAATATACAAAATACACATACAATAAGGTAAATCTGTATTGAAATAGATATGCAAAATACATATAAAACAATGTAAATTTGTTTCAAAATATATATACGAATACATAAAATAACGTAGATTTGTATAAAATATATATACAAAATACACATAAATGAAGTAAATACGTATAAGAAAATGTATACAAAATACACATAAAATAATGTAAATTGTATCAAATAAATAAACAAAATACTATTAAAGAATGTGTATTTGTATAAATATAAATATACAAAATACACATAAAATAACGTAAATTTGAATAAAACTATATACAAAAAAACACAGAAGTTATTAAATTCGTATGAAAATAGATATATACAAAATACAGATAAAATAAGCTAAATTTGAATTGAAATGTATATAGAAAATACATAAAATAATATAAATTTGTATCAAAATATTTATAAAAATACATATAATAACGTAAATTTGTTTAAAAATATATAAACAAAATACACATTAAGTAATGTAAATACGTATAAAAAATATGTACAAAATACACATATAATCATGTAATTCGTATCAAACTAAATAAACAAAATATCAATAAAATAATGTAAATTTGTATGAGAAAACATATACAAATAAACATAAAATAACGCTAATTTCCATAAAAATATATGTCCAAAAATGAACGTAAAATAAAGTAACTTTGGATAAAAATATATACAAAACACACATTAAATAATGTAAATCTGTACATAAAATAACTTAAATTTGTATAAAACTATATACAAAATACAAAAATAATTTAAATTTGTATGAAAAGAAATATACAAAATACACATAAAATTAGGTTAATTTGTATTGAAATACATATACAAAATACATATAAAATAATGTAAATTTGAAAGAAAATATATAAACAAATACACATATAATAACGTAAATTTGTATGAAATATATAATCAAAATACATAGTAAATAATGTAAATATGTATAAAAAAATATATACAAAACACAAATAGAATAATCGTATCAAAATATATACACAGAATATTAATAAAATAATGTAAATTTGTATGAAAATTAAGATGCAAAATACCTATAAAATAACGCATTTTTTATAAAAATATTGATACCAAAATACACATAAAATATTTGAATTTGTATTAAAATAAATATACAAAATGCACATACAATAAGGTAAATTTGTATTGAAATAGATATGCAAAATACATATAAAATAATGTAAATTTGTTTCAAAATATATATACGAATACACATAAAATAACGTAGATTTCTATAAAATACATATACAAAATACATAATATTAAGTAAATACGTATAAAAAATGTATACAAAATACACATAAAATAATGTAAATTGTATAAATGTAAATAAACAATATACCAATAAAAGAATGTATTTGTATAAATATAAATATACAAAATGCACATAAAATAACGTAAATTTATATAAAACTATATAAAATAACGCAAATTTATATAAAATATATGTACAAAATGAATATAAAATAAATTTGCATAAAAATATATTCAAAACACACTTTAGATAATGTAAATGAGTATAAAAAATATGTATACAAAATACCTATGAAATAATCTAAATTGCATCGAATTAAATTAAGAAATATCAATAAAATAATGTAATTTTGGATGAAAATATGTATAAAAAATACACATAAAATAACCTAAATACAAATACAAATATACACATAAAATAATTTAAAATTGAATGAAATAAACATCCAAATACACATAAAACTAGGTAAATTTGTATTGAAATATGAAAAATACACATAAAATAATATAAATTTAGATGAAATATATATACAAATACACATTAAATATGAATTTGTATAAAATTGTATCAAAATATATACTTACACACAATAAAATAACGTAATTTTTTATGAAAATGTATATACAAAATACATAAAATAATTTAAATACGTAGAAAATATATATATAAAAAACACATAAAATAATGTAAATTTGTATGAAAATATATAAACAAATACACATAAAATAATGTAAATTTTGATAAAATATATATACAAAATGAACATTAAATAATGTAAATATATATATAAAAAAATATATACAAAAAACACATAGAATGATGTTAAATCGTATCAAAATAAATAAAGAGAATATCAATAAAATAATGTAAATTTGTATGTAAATAAAGATGCAAAATATGCATATAATAACGCATATTTGCATAAATATATATACAAAAATACGTATAAAATAGTTAAATTTGAATTAAAATAAATATACAAAATGCACATACAATAAAGTAAATTTGTATTGAAATAGATATGCAAAATACACATTAATAATGTAAATTTGTATCAAAATATATATACGAATACTCATAAAATAGAGTAAATTTTTATGAAAATATACATACAAAATAGATATACACATATAACTAGTTAAATTTGTATTTAAATACATGTACAAAAAACACATAAAATAATGTAGATTTGTATGAAATGAAAACAAATACATTTTATATAAAATATATATACAAAATACACATAGAATAATGTAAAATCATATCAAAATAAATACACAGAATATCAATAAAATAATGTAAATTTGTATGAAAATAAAGATGCAAAATACCAATAAATAAAGCATATTTTTATAAAATACATACAAAAATACACAGAGATTAATCAAATTTGTATTAAAATTAATATACGAAATGCACATACAATAAAGTAAATTTGTATTGAAAAATATGCAAAATACATAAAATAATGTAAATTTGTTTCAAAATATATATACGAATACACATAAAATAACGCAGATTTATAGAAATATATATACAAAATACACTTGAAATAATGTAATATGTATAAAATATATATACAAAATACACATTAAATAATGTTAATTGTGTCAAAATAAATAAACAAAATATCATGAAAAGAATGTGTATTGTATTTGATACAAAATACACAGTTTGTGTATCGATATTTTGTTTATTTATTTTGACACAAATTTAATTATTTTAGGTGTATTGTATATATTTTCTTATACTTATTTATTAATTTAATATGTATTTTGAATATATATTTATAGAAATTACTTATTTATGTGTATTATATATATTTTGAATAAATTTACATTATTTATATGTATTTAGTATATCTATTTCAATATAAATTTACCTTATTGTATGTGCATTTTGTATATTTATTTTAAGACAAATTTAATTGTTTTATGTATTTTGTATATATATTTTAAACAAATATGCGTTATTATATGGGTATTTTGCATCTTTATTTTCATACAAATTGTTATTTTATTGATTGTCTGTTTATTTATTTTGATACGATTTTACGTTATTCGCGATTTATATTTTGTATATATATTTTATGGAAATTTACGCTATCGTATGTGTATTTGTTTATATATTTTCACAAATTTACATTATTTTATGTGTATTTTGTATATGTATTTTAATAAAAATTTGCCTAATTTCATTTGAATTTTGTATATCTATTTTCAAATTTAAATTATTTATGTGTATTTTGTTTTATTTTATACAATTTTTATTTTATTTTGTATATATATATATCACACATATTCTTTAGAATATTTTAGAGGAAATTTTGTTTATTTATTTTGATATGAATTTTACATTATTTTATGTGCATTTTTATATATTTTCTATGTATTCACATTATTTTATGTGTATTTTTGTATATATATTTTCATAAATTTACGTAATTTTATTGTGTATTCGTATATATTTTGATAAAATTTTCATTATTTTATGTGTTTTTGTATATCTATTTCAATAAAATTTAACTTTTATTGTATGTATTTTGTATATTTATTTTAATACAAATTTAATTATTTTATGTGTATTTTGTATATATATATTTTTAAATATGAGATATTTTATGGGTATTTTGCATCTTTAATTTTATAAATTTTACATTACGTACAAATTTTATACGTATTTACATTATTTAATGTGTATTTGTTTATATATTTTATACAAATTTACGTTATTATATGTGTATTTGAATATATATTTTGACAAATTTACACTATTTATGTATTTTCTATATTTATCAATTCAAATTTAGCTTATTTTATGTCATGTGCTTTTGTATATCTATTTTCATACAAATTTAATTTATTTTGTTTATTTTGTATTAAGTTTTATACAATTTACGTTAATTTGTATTTTGTATATTTATATTTATACAAAAACATTCTTTATTGGCATTTAGTTTATTTATATTTGATGAATTTACATTATTTTATGTGTATTTTGTATACATTTTCTTATATATTTACATCATTTTATGTGTATTTATATATATTTTATAGAAATTCACGTTATTTTATGTGTATTCGTATGTATATTTTGAAACAAATTTACATTGTTTTATGTATTTTGCATATCTATTTTCATACAAATTTATTTTATTGTATGCATTTTGTATATTTATTGTAATACAAATTTAAATATTTTATGTGCATTTTTATATATTTTCATAAAAATGTTATTTTATGGGTATTTTGTATCTTTATTTTCAATACTTTACATTATTTTATTAATATTCTGTGTATTTATTTTGATACTATTTTACATTATTCTATTTGAGTTTTGTATATTTTTCATATATATTCTTACATTATTTAATGTGTATTTTCTATATATATTTCATACAAATTTTCGTTATTTTAAGTGTATTTGTTTATATATTTTATTCAAATTTATATTATTTTATGTATTTTGTATATGTATTTCAATAGAAATTTACCTAATTATGTGTATTTTGTATATATTTTATACAAATTTAAATTATTTTGTGTATTTTTGCAGAGTTTTATTCAATTTAATATTTTATGTGTATTTTGTATATCTATTTTCACAAATACATTCTTTTATTGATATTTGTTTATTTATTTTGATGAATTTACATTATTTAATGTGTATTGTGTATATATTTTTATACGTATTTACATTTCATGTGTATTTTGTATATATTTTATAGAAATACGTTATTTTATATGTATTCGTATATATATTTTGAAACAAATACATTGTTTATGCATTTTGCATATTTTCAATAAATTTACCTTATTGTACGTGCATTTTGTATATTAATTTTAATACAAATTTAGCTATTCTATGTGTATTTTGTATATGTATTTTTATAAAATATGCTTTATTTTATGGGTATTTTGCATCTTTATTTTCATACAAAATTACATTATTTTATTGATATTCTGTATTTATTTTGATACGATTTTACATTATTCTATGTATATTTTGTATATCTATTTTATACAATGTACGTTATTTTATGTGAATTTGTTTTCATTTCATACAAATTTACATTATTTTATGAATTTTGTACATGTATTTAAATACAAATTTAACTAATTATATGTGTATTTTGTATATTCATTTTCATACAAATTGAATTAATTTTGTGTATTTTGTATATTTTATTCAAATTGCAATTTTATGTGTATTTTGTATATTTATTTTCCGACAAATATACGTTCTTTTATCGGAATTTTATTTATTTATTTTGATACGAATTTTCAATTTTTTAGGTGTATTTGATATATATTTTTATACTTATTTACATAATTTATGTATTTTGAATATATATTTTCACAGAAATTTACTCTATATGTATATGTATAGAAAATACATGAAATAATCTAAATTGTATCGAAATAAATGAACAAAATACCGATAAAATAATGTAACTTTGAATGAAAATATATATAGAAAATACATAAAATAACGTAAATACAAATAAATATATACACACAAAATGATTTGAATTTGAATGAAAATAGATATAAAATAAACTTAAAATAAGGCAAATTTATAATGAAATATATATACAAAATACATAAAATAATGTAGATTTGTTTCAAAATATATATACGAATACACATAAAATAACGTAGATTTATAGAAATATATATACAAAATACACATGAAATGTTGTAAATACGTATAAAAATATATATACAAAATACACATTAAATAATGTAAATTGTGTCAAAATAAATAATTAAAATATTAAAAGAATGTGCATTTGTATGAAAATACATATACAAAATACACATAAAATAACGTAAATTTGTATAAAACTATATATAAAAATACACAAACATAAGCAATTTGTATGAAAATAAATATACAAAATACACATAAAATTAGGTAAATTTGTAAAGAAATATATACAAAATACACATAAAATAATGTAAATTTGAATGAAAATATATAAACAAATACACTTAAATTAACATAAATTTGTATAAAATATATATAAAAATACTATTAAATAATGTAAATATGTATAAAAAATATATACAAAACACAAATACCATAATGTAAAATCTTATTAAAATAAATACACAGAATGTAAATAAAATAATGTAAATTTGTAAGAAAATAAATATGCAAAATAACCATAAAATAACGCATATTTTTTAAATATAAAAATTACACATCAATGGATGTAAATATGTATAAAAATATATATACAAAATACACATTAAATAATGTAAATTAACGTCAAAATAAATAAACAAAATGTATAAAAGAATGTATTTGTATGAAAATAAATATACAAAATACACATAAGATAACATAAATTTGTATAAAACTATATACAAAAATACACAAAATAATTTAAATTTGTATGAAAATAAATATACAAAATACATAAAATTAGGTAAATTTATTGAAATACATATACAAAATACAAATAAAATACTGTATATTTGAATTAAAATACATAAACAACTACACTTAAAATAACGTAAATTTGTATAAAAAATATATACAAAACACAAATAGAATAATGTAAAATCGTATCAAAATAAATACACAGAATATTAATAAAATAATGTAAATTTGTATGAAAATAAAGAAGTAAAATACCCAAAAATAACGCATTTTTTTAAATATATATACAAAAATACACATAAAAAATTTATTTGTATTAAAATAAATATACAAAATAATATACAATAAGGTAAATCTGTATTGAAATAGATATGCAAAATACATATAAAACAATGTAAATTTGTTTCAAAATATATACGAATACACATAAAATAACGTAGATTTGTATAAAATATATATACAAAATACACGTAAAATGAAGTAAATACGTATAAAAAAATGTATACAAAATACATAAAATAATGTAAATTGTATCAAAAATAAATAAACAAAATACTAATAAAAGAATGTGTATTTGTATAAATATAAATATACAAAATACACATAAAATAACGTAAATTTGTATAAAACTATATACAAAATACACAGAAGTAATTAAATTGTTTGAAAATAGATATACAAAATACAGATAAAATAAGCTAAATTTGAATTGAAATGTATATACAAAATACATAAAATAATGTAAATTTATCAAATATTTATAAAATACATATAATAACGTAAATTTGTTTAAAAATATATAAACAAAATACACATTAAGTAATGTAAATATGTATAAAAATATGCACAAAATACACATATAATCATGTACTGTATCAAACTAAATAAACAAAATAGCAATAAAATAATGTAAATTTGTATGAGAAAACATATACAAATACATATAAAATAATGCTACTTTCTATAAAAATATATGTCCAAAATGAACGTAAAATAAATTAACTTTGATAAAATATATATACAAAACACACATTAAATAATGTAAATGTACATAAAATAACCTAAATTTGTATAAAACTATATACAAAATACACAAAATAATTTAAATTTGTATGAAAAGAAATATACAAAATACATAAAATTAGGTTAATTTTTATTGAAATACATATACAAAATACACATAAAATAATGTAAATTTGAAAGAAAATATATAAACAAATACACATATAATAATGTAAATTTGTATGAAATATACATACAAAATCCACATTAAATAATGTAAATATGTATAAAAAAATATATACAAAACACAAATAGAATAATGTAAAATCGTATCAAAATATATACAGAATATTAATAAATAATGTAAATTTGTATGAAAATTAAGATGCAAATAAATATAAAATAACGCATTTTCTATAAAATTATTGATACCAAAATACACATAAAATATTTGAATTTCTATCAAAATAAATATACAAAATGCACATACAATAAGGTAAATTTGTATTGAAATATATATGCAAAAATACATATAAAATAATGTAAATTTGTTTCTAAATATATATGCGAATACATAAAATAACGTAGATTTCTATAAAATACATATACAAAATATACATAAAATTAAGTAAATACGTATAAAAATGTATACAAAATACACATAAAATAATGTAAATTGCATGTAAAATATAAATAAACAATATAGCAATAAAAGAATGTGTATTTTTATAAATATAAATATACAAAATACACATAAAATAAAGTAAATTTATATAAAACTATATACATAAAATAACGCAAATTTATAAAAAAATATATGTACAAAAATGAACATAAAATAAATTTGCATAAAAATATATATGCAAAACACATATTAGATAATGTAAATGAGTATAAAAAAAATGTATACAAAATACCTATGAAATAATCTAAATTGTATCGAATTAAATTAAGAAAATACTAATATAATAATGTAATTTTGATGAAAATATATATACAAAATACATAAAATAACCTAAATACAAATACAAATATACACATAAAATAATTTAAAATTGAATGAAATAAATATACAAAATAAACATAAAATAAGGTAAATTTGTAATGAAATATATGAAAAATACATAAATAATATAAATTTGTATGAAAATATATATACAAATACACATTAAATATGAATTTGTATAAAATTTGTATCAAAATATATACTTATACACACAATAAAATAACGTAATTTTTATGAAAATGTATATAAAATACACATAAAATAATTTAAATACGTAGAAAATATATATACAAAACACATAAAATAATGTAAATATGTATGAAAATATATAAACAAATACACATAAAATAATGTAAATTTGGATAAATATATACAAAATGAATATTAAATAATGTAAATATGTATAAAAAAAATATACAAAAATACATAGAATAATGTTAAATCGTATCAAATAAATAAAGAGAATATTAATAAAATAATGTAAATTTGTATGAAAATAAAGATGCAAAATATCCATATAATAACGCATATTTGCATAAAATATATATACAAAAATACATATATAAAATAATTAAATTTGTATTAAAATAAATATACAAAACACGTACAATAAAGTAAATTTGTATTGAAATAGATATGCAAAATACACATCAATAATGTAAATTTGTATCAAAATATATATACGAATACTATAAAATAGAGTAAATTTCTATGAAAATATACATACAAATAGATATACAACAACATAATAATAACTAGTTAAATTTGTATTTAAATATGTACAAAAAACACATATAATGTAGATTTGTATGAAATGAAAAACAAATACATTTTATATAAAATATATATACAAAATACACAGAATAATGTAAAAACATATCAAAATAAATACACAGAATATCAATAAATAATGTGTAAATTTGTATGAAAATAAAGATGCAAAATACCTATAAAATAAAGCATATTTTATAAAATACATATACAAAAATACACATAGATTAATCAAATTTGTATAAAATAATATACAAATGCACATACAATAAGGTAAATTTGTATTGAAAAATATGCAAAATACATATAAAACAATGTAAATTTGTTTCAAAATATATATATATGAATAAAATAACGCAGATTTCTATAGAAATATATATACAAAATACACTTGAAATAATGTAAATATGTATAAAATATATATACAAAATACATATTAAATAATGTTAATTCTGTGTCAAAATAAATAAACAAAATATTTATAAAGAATGTATTTGTATAAATAGATATACAAAATACATAAAATAACGTAAATTTAAATAAAACTATATACAAAATAATAAATAATGAACTTGGCGAAAAAATAAATATACACATATAAAAACAGGTAAATTTGTATTGAAAATATATATACAAATACACATAAATAATGTAAATTTGTATAAAAATATATATTCAAATACAATCAAAATAATGTAAAATGCGTATTAAAATATATATAAAAACAATATATAAAATAATGTAAATTGTATCAAAATAAATACAACAAAAGAATATTAATAAAATAATGTATATTTGTATGAGTAAAATTTACAAAATACACATAAAAATAACGTAAAATTTAAAAATATATACAAAATACATAAAATAATTTGAGTTTGTATTAAAACAAGTAGATATACAAAATACACATAAAATAAGCAAATTTCATTGAAATAGATATACAAAATACATAAAATAATGTAATTTGTATCAAAATATTTATAAAAATACAATTATAAAAATAACGTAAATTTGTTTAAAATATATATAAAATACACATAGAACAATGAAGTAATACGTATAGAAAAATGTATGAAATATCACATAAAATAATGTAATCTGTATCAAAATAAATAGATAAAATACTCATAAAATAATGGCATATTTTATAAAATACATATACAAAAATACATAGCCAACGCTTAGTTCTGTATTAAAATTAATATACAAAATGGCTATACAATAAGGTAAATTTGTATTGAAAATATATGCAAACATACATTAAATAAGTGTAAATTGAGCTGAAAATTGATATACGAATACACATAATAAATTTGTATAAAACTATATACAAAATACATAAAATAATTTCTAAATTTGTATGAAAAGAAATATACAAAAATAATACATAAATTAGGTTAATTTCTATTGAAATACATATGTACAAAAATACACATAAAATAATGTAAATTTGAGAAAAATATATAAACAAATACACATATAACGTATATTTGTATGAAATATATACAAATACACATTAAATAATGTAAATATGTATAAAAATATATACAAACATAAAATGGAATAATGTAAAATCGTATCAAATATACAGACATTATAAGATAAATGTAAATTTGTATGAAAATTAAGATGCAAAATACCTATAAATAACGCATTTTATAAAATTATTGATACCAAATACACATAAAATATTTAAATTGTATCAAAATAAATAAAACAAAATGCACATACACAAGGTAAATTGCATTGAAATAGATATGCAAAATACATATAAAATAACAAAATTTGTTTCAAAAAATATACAAGAATACACATAAAATAAATGTGATTTCTTTATAAAAATATATATAAATACACATAAAATTGGGTAAATACGTATAAAAAATGTATAAAATACACATAAAATAAATGTAATTCGTATAAATATAAATAAAATATAGTAATAAAAGAATGTATTTGTATAAATATAAATATACAAAATGTACATAAAATAACGTAAATTTATATAAAAAACTATATACATATAATAACGCAATTTCTATAAATATATGTACAAATGAATATAAAATAAATTTGCATAAAATATACATACAAAACACACATTGATAAATGTAAATGAGTATAAAATATGTATACAAAATACCTATAAAATAATCTAAATTGTATCGAATTAAATTAAGAAAATATCAATAAAATAATGTAATTTTTGAATGAAATATATATACAAAAATACACACAAAATAAATCCTAAATACAAATACAAATATACATAAAATAATTTAAAAATGAAATGAAATAAATATACAAAATAAATAAGTAAAATAAGGTAATTTGTAAATGAAATATAAGGAAAAAATACACATAAAATAATATAAATTTGAATGAAATATATACAAATATACATTAAATAACATTAATTTGTATAAAATTGTAATAAAATATATATACTTATACACAATAGACAATGTAATTTTTTATGAAATGTATACAAAATAATAACATAAAACAATTTAAATACGAAAATATATATACAAAAAAAACACATCAAATAATGCAAATATGTATGAAAATATATAAAACAAATACACATAAAATAATGTAAATTGACAAATTATATATGCAAATAACACACGTGAATTTGTATATTTATAGAATCTACGTTATTTTATATTCGTATATATATTTTGAAACAAATTTATACCTTTTTATATGTATTTTGCATATCTCTTTCTAACAGAAGTTTATTTTGATATATGTGCATTTTTTGTAGGTTTATTTCAATACAAATTTAGTTATTTTAGTGTATTTGGCATATATATTTTTATAAGAATTGCGCTATTTGACGGAATTTTGGTATCTTATTTCACAATTTACATTATTTCACAATATTCTGTGTACTATATTGATACGATTTACATTATTCTATTTGTTTTTTGTATATATTTTTTATACATATTTACGTTATTTAATGTGTATCTTGTATATATATTACATACAAATTTATTATCTAATATTTATTTTCTACACAAATATTATTATTCTTTTCTATGATATTTTTGTTTATTATTTTGTCACGAATTCATATTTACTTAATATGTATTTTATATATATTTTTATACGCATTATATTATTTCTCGTGTATTTTGTATATATATTTCTATAGAAATTATTGTTATTTTCTGTGTATTCTGCATATATATTTGAAACAAATTTACACTGTTTTATTTTATATTTTGCGTTTTTTTCAACACAACTTCATTCTTTGTATAGTATTTGTATAATAATCTTAATACAACCTAATTATTCTATGTGTATTTCTTGCATATGTATGTTTAAAAAAGATATGTTTTATCTTTATGGGTATTTTGCATCTCTATTTTTATGGCCAAACTTTCTAAATTATTTTATTGATATTCTGAGCACCTATTTTGATACGACTCCACATTATTCCCATGATACAAAAAATTAAATGAACACACAAAATATATGCAAAATACATATAAACAATGTAAATTTGTTTCAAAATATATACATGAACACATGAAATAAGGTAGATTTCTTATAAAAATATATATACAAAAATTTTAATAACAAATTTATTTATTTATGTATATTTTGTATACAAAATACACATAGCTATTTTCATTCGTATGAAAACAAATAAACAAAAATACTAATAAAATAATGTAAATTGAAGGAGATAACATATACAAATACATTGATAAAATAACGCAAATTTGTTAAAAATATATGTACAAAAATGCACATAAAATAAAGTAAATAATGCATAAAATATGTATACAAAAACACACATTAAATAATGTAAATTATGTCAAAATAAAATAAACAAAATATTTGACAAGAAAGTGGTTTGTATGAAAATAGATATGCAAAATAATACATAAAATAAACTAAATTTATAAAAAATCTATATACAAAAATACACAAAAATATTTTAAAATTCTAGGTGAAAAGAAAATATACAAATACACGTAAAAATTAGGTAAATTTGTATTGAAATACATATACAAAATACACATAAAATAAATGTAAATTTGAATGAAAATATATATAAACAAATAATACATTTCTAAAATAACGCAAATTTGTATAAAGAGTATATGCATACACATTAAAATAATGCAAATGTATAAAAAAAATATATACAAAAAAAGAAATAGAATAATAATGTAAAATCCTATCATAAATAACACACAGAATATTCACAAAGAATGTAAATTTGTAAGAAAAAGAAAGATAAAATACCTATAAAATAAATACGCATTTTTATGTAAAAATATATATACCAAAATACACAAAATATTTTAATGTGTATTGAAATAAATATACAAAATGCATATACAGTAAGGTAAATTTGTATTGAGATATTCAAAAATACATATAAAAACAAAGTAAATTTGTTTCAAAATATATATACGAATACACATAAAATAACGTAGATTTCTATAGAAAAATATATACAAAATACATATGAAATTATGTAAATAGGTATATAAATATATATACAAAATACATATCTAGGTAAATCCTGTGTCAAAATAAATAAACAAAATATCATGAAAGAATGTATTTGTATGAAAATAAATAATAGATAATAAATTTAAGGAAATATATATGCAAGATACATAATTTTAAATAAAGTAAATATGTAAAAAAAAAAAATACACAAAACAAATAGAAATAATGTGAAATGTATCAAAATAAATACACCGGAAATATTAATAAAATAATGTAAATTTGTAATGAAAATAAAGATGCAAAATTCTATCAAATAGCGCAGGTATTTCTTTATAAAAATATATATACCAAAATACACATAAAATATTTAAATTTGTATTGAATTAAATATACAAAATGCACATACAACAAGGTAACTTTGTATTGGAAAGAGATATAAAAAATACATATAAAAACAATGTAAATTTGTTTCAAAATATATGGTACGAATACACATAAAATAACGTAGATTTTATAAAAAAATATATATACAAAATACAATATAAATTAAGTAAATAACGTATAAAAATAGATATACAAATACATATAGAATAAATTGTTTCCAAAAAAAATAAACAGAATAAATAAAATAATGTAAATTCTTGTATGACAAATGTAAAAATTATAAATAAAAGCATATTTTTATAAATACATATATAAAAATACACATAGCATAATTAAATTTGTACAAAAATTAATATGTCAAAAATGCATATACAATAAGGTAATTTGTATTGGTAAAAAATATGCAAAATAATAATATAAACAGTGTAAATTTATTTCAAAATTCATACGAATACTATAAATCAACGTAGATTTTACAGAAATATATATACAAATATTACATCAAATGATGTAAACACGTATAAATAATATATATATATATATATATATATATATATATATATATATATATATATATATATATATATATATATATATATATATATATATATATATATATATATATATATATATATATATATATATATATATATATATATATATATATATATATATATATATATATATATATATATATATATAAAAATACACATTAAATAATGTAAATTATGTCAAAATAAATAAACAAAATATCAATAAAAATAATGTGTATTTGTATGAAAATAGATATACAATATACATAAAATCACGTAAATTTGTATAAAACTATACAAAAATACACAAAAAATAATTTTAATTTGTATGAAAATAAATATATAAAATAATACATAAAATTGGTAAATTTGTATTGAATTTTACATTTACAAAAATACACATAAAAATAATGTAAATTTGAATGAAAATATATAAACAAATACACTTAAAACAACGTAAATTTGTATAAAAATATATATAAAAAAATACACATTAAATAATGTAAATATAAATAAATAAATGTATCAAATAAATACAGAATATTAATAAATAATGAATTTGTATGAAGCAGATGCAAATACCCATAAAAATAACGCATTTTATAAAATATTTATACCAAGACACACACATAAAATATTTTGAATTCTATTAAAATAAATATACAAAAAATGCAATATACAATAAGGTAAATTTTATTGAATAGATATGCAAAATACATATAAAAACCATGTAAAATTTTTTTCAAAATATATATACTATCACATTACAAAATAAACGTAGAGATTTCTTTATGAAAATAAATATACAAAATACACATAAAATAATAAATACGTATAAAAAAAGCAGCACAATATTATAAATAACACAAAACTCGTATTTAAATAAATAAACAAAATACTAATAAAAGAATGTATTGTATAATATAATATATTACAAAATAAATACGCAAATTTATATAAAATCTGATATGCAAAATACACAAAGTAATTAAATTTCAGGTGAAATAGACATACAAATACATGTGTATTTTGTATATTTATTTTCATGTCAAATTGAAATTATTTTTGTTTATTTTCTTTTAGTATATTTCAAACAAATTTCTCGTTATTTCATATGTATTTTGTATATTTATTTTATTCTACAAATATATACTTTCTTTTATCTGAATTTTGTTTATTGAATTTGAAACTGAATTTCATTTTATTTTGTATATCTATTTTCATACAAATTAAAAATACTTCAGTATTTTTGTATATAGTTTTATATAAATTTAATGTTTATATTTTATGTGTATTTTGTATATTTTATATTTATACAAATACACATTTCTCTTTTATTGGTATTTGTATATTTATTTTGATAATGAATTTACATTTTATTTTATGTGTATTTTGTATACATTTTTTTATATTTGCATTTACTTCCATTTTATGTGTATTTTATATATATTTTTATAGAAATCTACGTTATTTTATGTGTATTCGTATATATATTTTGGAAACAAATTTACATTGTTTTATATGTATTTTGCATATCTATTTCAACAATAAATCACCTTTTATTGTATGCGCCTTTTTTTGTATATTTATTTTAATACAACTTAATTTTTTTGATGTGTGTATTTTGGTATATATATTTTTATAAATAAAAAAATGCGTTACTTTTATGGGTATTTTGCTTCTTTTATTTTCATACAAATTTACATTTTACTAATATTCTGTGTATTTATTTCGATAATGATTTTGCCATTATTCTATTTGTGTTTTGTAATATTTTTTTATACAAATTACGTTATTTTAAGTGTATTTGTTTATATTTTCATTCAAATTTACATTATTTTATGCATGGTGTATGGCTCAACAAAAATTTATAAATATATAAACAAATATTCTTTAAAATAACGTAAAATTTGTATAAAATATATAAAAAACACATTAAATACACAATATGTATAAATAAAATAATGTATCAATTTGTATGGTGTAAATAATAATTTGTATGAAAATTAAGATACCAATAAAATGTATCCAGTACTTTTTATAAAACATTTTTATACCAAGACATACATAAATATTTAATTTGTATATAAAATAAATATAATGCAAAAATACACAAGGTAACGAATTTAGGTTGAATAAATATGCAAAATACATATAAAAACCATGTAAATTTTTTTCAAAATATGTATACGAATACACATAGGAATAACGTAGATTTCTATGAAAAATAATATATAAATACAATACATAAGGTATGTCAAAGTAAATACGTATAAAAAGGTATATTAAATACACATAAATAATGTAAAACTTCAGTATCAATAAATAAACAAATACTAATAAAAGAATGCGTATTGTATAAATATAAATATAAATAATAATAAAATAACGTAAATTTATATAACTTATATGCAAAAATAATTAATAGTAATTAAATTTGTGTAGGTTGATATACAAAATACATGTGTATTTTTGTATATTTATTTTCATAGGCCAAATTGAAATTATTTTTGGTTTTATTTTTTTATATATTTTCAAACAAATTTTCGTTATTTTATGTGTATTTTGTATATTTATTTATTATACAAATATACTTTTCTTTATCTGAATTCTTTGTTTATTGAATTTGAAACGAATTTAACCTTATTTTGTATATCTATTTTCATACAAATTAAAATACTTTTGTGTATTTTGTATATAGTTTTATATAAATTTACGTTATTTTATGTGTATTTTAGTATATTTATATTTATACAAAATATGGTATTCTTTTATTGGTATTTTGGTATATTTATTTTTGGATACGAATCTTACATTATTTTATGTGTATTTTGTATACATTTTTTTATACGTATTTACTCATTTTATGTGTATTTTGTATATATATTTATAGAAATCTACGTTATTTTATAGGTGTATTCGTATATATATTTTAAACAAATTTACATTGTTTTAATAGTGTATTTTGCATATCTATTTTCTCAATACAAATTTCACCTTATTGTATGTGTTTTTATATATTTATTTTAATTCGCAATTTTTTTTTGTGTATTTTGTGTATATATATTTTTATAAATAAAAAAATGTGTTATTTTATGGGTATTTTCATTCTCTTACTTTCTCATACAAAATATGCTACATTATTTATTAATATTCTGGGTGTATTTATTTTTGGATAAAAGCGATTTTACATTATTCATTTGTGTTTTTGTATATATTTTTTATATATAAATTTACGTTATTTTTAAGTGTATTTGTTCATGTCTTTTTCATTCAAATTTTATTAATTATTTTATGTGTATTTTGTATATGTATTTCCAATACAAATCTACCTAATTTTATGTGTATTTTGTATATTTATTTTCATGTTAAATTTTAAATATTTTGTATATTTTAGAATATAGTTTGATATTAAATTTTAGGTTATTTATGTATTTTGTATATCCATTTTAAGGCCAAATACACATTTTTTATTGATATTTTTGTTCATTTATTTTGACGCGAATTTTACAGTATTTTAATGTGTATTTTGTATATATTTTTTATATCTAGTATTTACATCATTTCATGTGTATTTTGTATATATATCTTCTGCGATAGAAATCAACGTTATTTTATGTGTATTTTCGTATATATATTTTGGAAACAAATTTACACTGTTTTTATATGTATTTTTGGTTTTTTTTTTCAATACAAACTTACCTTTTTTATTGTATATGTGCATTTGTATATTAATTTTAACACATTTTTTACATGATTCTTTCATGTGTGTATTTTTGTATATGTGTATTTAAAAAAAAAAGTTTTATTTTAGTAGGTTTTTTGTTTATATATTTTGATTACATACTTAAAATTATTTTATTGATATTCTGGCCTGTGATAATTATTTCCTTTGATACGATTTTACATTATTCTATGCATAACATAAAAATATACACGAATACACATGAAATAATAAATATGCTAAAAATACATATAAACAATGTAAATTTGTTTCAAAATATATAATAATGCGAATTAGCACATGAATAAGGTAGATTTCTATAATAAATATATATACATAAATATTATTAAAATTATATATAAACGTATTAAAAATGTGCAGACAAATACACACAATAAATATAGTATAAATGTATAGCATCAAAATAAATAAATATATATACCAATAAAAGAATGTGGGTATTTATATATATATATATATATATATATATATATATATATATATATATATATATACACATATAAATATATGTAAATTATATAAATTATATTATGAAATGATGTACATTAATAAATAAATAAAAGATATATATATGTATTATAAATTATAATAACTCTACTGTTCATATACAAAATACACAAAAAATATTTTTTAAATTTTATAAATAAAATAAATAATGTAATATAAACAACACATTTAAATTACGTATAAACACAATAAAATAACAGAAGAAAATAACGCATTATTTATAAAATATATAACAAATAATATTACATGAAATGATTTGTAATTTGCATATAAATACAATTTATAGAAGGAGCAAAATTGGCGCATATGAAATGTAATAACATGTACAAAATTGCGTCAAAAATAAATAAACAAAATATAATAATAAAGAATGTATATTGTATGAAAAATAGATATGCTGTGTTAAAATACATATAAAAATAACGTAAATTTGTATCAAACTATATATACAAAATACAGTTAATTAGAATTGCATGTATAATAGATATACAAAATACACATAAATATTTTTAAATTAGAATGGAAATAAATGTATACACAAATACAATATATAAAATAATACTAATGTAAATTTGTATTGAAATACATATTAACAAAATACACATAAAATAATGTAAATTTTGATGAAAATGATTTAAACAAATACACTTAAAATGTTAACGCAAATATATATTGTATAAAAAAACATTTATATTTATTTAATGTGTATTTTATATATATATTTTTAAACAAATTTACGTTATTATATGTGTATTTTGTTTATATATATTTCTTACAAATTATATACATTATTTTATGATATTTTATATATGTATTTAACAATAAATTTTAACTTTTATTATTTAATGTGTATTTTGTTATATCTTTTTTCATACGAATTTAAATGTTTTCCTAACGTATTTTTTGTATATAGTTTTATATAAATTTCTGAGACGTTATTTTTATGTGTATTCGCATAGATTTCTAAACAAATTTACGCTTAATATTTGTATATTTATATTTATACAAATACACATTATTTTTATTGTACGCGTATTTTGTATATTTATTTTACTGATACAATTTAATTATTCTATGTATTTTGGTATATGTATTTTTTATAAATATTTACTTATTTTATGCGTATTTTATATATATATTTTCACCAAGCAAATCACGTTATTTTATGTGTATTCTGTGTATATATTTTGAAACGACTTTACATTGTTTTATGTGTGTTTTGCATATCTATTTCAATTTAATTTACCTTATTGTATGTGTATTTTATATTTATTTAACACAAAATAATTTTTTATGTGTTTTTTGTATATATTAAAAAATGTTATTTTATGGGTATTTTGCTTTTATTTTCATACAAATTTACATTATTTTATTAATATTCTGTGTATTTATTTTGATACGATTTTGTATTACATTATTATATTTGTGTTTTGTATATATTTTTTATACAAATTTACGTTATTTTAAGTGTATTATATTTGATACAAATTTCATGTTATTATAGCCCAAGGTGTTTATATATTTTATTCAAATTTACATTATTTATGTGTATTTTGTATATGTATTTCAATACAAATTTACCTATTTTATATGTTTTTGTATATTTATTTTCAACAAGTTTAAATTATTTTGTGTATTTTTTTTTATAGTTTGATACTATTTTAGGTTATTTTTTGTGTATTTTGTATATCTATTTTCACACAATACACATTCTTTTCATGATATTTTGTTTATTTATTTTGACAATGAATTAACATTATTTAATGTGTATTTTGTATATATATTTTTATACGTATTTACATTATTTCAAGTGTATTTTGTATATATATTTCTATAGAAATCTGCGTTATTTTATGTGTATTCGTATATATATTTTGAAACAAATTTACATTGTTTTATGTGTATTTTGCATATTTTTCATTACAAATTTACCTTATTGTATGTGCATTTTGTATATTAATTTTAATACAAATTTGATTAATCTATGTGTATTTTGTATATGTATTTTTATAAAAATATGCTTTATTTTATGGTATTTTGCATCTTTATTTTCATACAAATTTACATTATTTTATTGATATTCTGTGTATTTATTTTGATATGTTTTTACATTATTCTATGTGTATTTTGTATATATATTTTATATAAATGTATTTGTTTTCATTTCATACAAATCTACATTATTTTATGTGTTTTTATACATATTTAAATACAAATTTAACTAGTTATATGTGTATTTTGTATATCTATTTTGTATGTATATTTTCAGAAATTTACTCTATTTTATGAGTATTCGTATATATATTTTGATACAAATTTACATTATTAATGTGTATTTTGTATATCTATTTCAATAAAATTTACTTTATTGTACGTGCATTTTGTATATTTATTTTAATACAAATTAATTATTTTATATGTATTTTGTATATATTTTTATGCAAATATGCGTTATTATATGGATATTTTGCATCTTTATTTTCATACAAATTTACATTATTTTATTGATATTCTCTTTATTTATTTTGATACGATTTAACATTATTCTATGTGTTTTGTATATATTTTTTATACATATTTACATTATTTAATGTTCATTTTGTATATATTTTATCCAAATTTACATTATTTTATGTGTATTTGTTTATATATTTTCATACATATTTACATTATTTTATGTGTTTTTGTATATATATTTTCACGTATTTAAATTATTTTATGTATTTTGTATATACATTTTCATAAAAAATTACGTTATTTTATTGTGTGTATATATATTTTGATACAAATTTTATACAAATTCATGTTATTTAATGTATTTGTATATATATTTTCATACAAATTTATATTATTTTATGTGTATTTTTCACATATTTCATTACAAATTTACCTTAGTTTCTGTTTATTTTGTATATTTTTTTCATTCAATTTTAAATTATTTTAGTTGTATATTTGTATTTGTATTTAGGTTATTTTATTTGTATTTTGTATATATATTTTCATCCAAAATTACATTATTATATTGGTATTTTCTTAATTTAATTGATATGAATTTAGATTATTTCATAGGTATTTTGTATACATATTTTATACCATTTACATTATCTAATGTGTGTTTATATATATATTTTTATTCAAATTTATTTAATGATAATTTCTTTAAATATATTTTATATAAATTTGCTTTATTTTATGTATATAGTTTTATATAAATTTTCGTTATTTTATGTTAATTTTTTATATTTATATTTATACAAATACAAATTCTTTTATTGCTATATTTTTACATATTAGAATTTACATTATTTTATGTGTATTTTGTATACATTTTTTATACGTATTTACTTAATTTTATGTGTATTTTGTATATTATTTTATAGAAATCTACGTTATTTTATGAGTATTCGCATATATTTTGAAACAAATTTACATTATTTCATATGTATTTTGTATATCTATTTCAATACAAATTTACTATTGTATGTGCATTTTGTATATTTATTTTGATACAAATTAAATATTTTATGTGTATTTTGTCAATAATTTAAAAAAATGCGTTATTTTATAGGTATTTTGCATCTTAATTTTCATACAAATTTACATTATTTTATTAATATTCTGTGTATATATTTTGATTCGAATTTACATTATTCTATTTGGTTTTGTATATATTTTTTTAATACATATTACATTATTTAATGTATTTTGTATATATATTTCATACAATTTACGTTATTATATGTGTATTTGTTTATATATTTTCTTTCAAATTTACATTATTTTATGTGTATTTTGTATATGTATTTCAACAGAAATTAACCTAATTTTATGTATATTTTGTATATTTCTTCATACAAATTTAAATTATTTTGTGTATTTTGCATATAGTTTAATACAAATTTAGGTTATTTTATGTACGCATTTACATTATTTAATGTGTGTTTTGTATATATATTTTTATCCAAAGTTAATTTATTTACGTTCATTTTGGACATATATTTTTTATAGAAATTAGCGTTATTTTATATGTATTTGTATATGTTTTCATACAAATTTACATTATTTTATTGCTATTTTGTTTATTTAGTTTGATACGAATTACATGATTATATGTGTATTTTGTACATTTTTTATACGTATTTACATTAATGTGTATTTTGTTTATATATTTTTAACAAATTTACGTTATTATATGTATTTTTTAAATATTTTGATACAAATTTACATTATTTTATGTATTTTGTATATACATTTCAATTCAAATTTAGCTTATTTTATCTGTGGTATTTGTATATCTATTTTCAAACGAATTTAATTACTTGTGTATTTTTGTATATAGTTTTATACAAATTTACGTTATTTTATGTGTATTTGTATATTTATATTTATACAAATACACATTTTTTATTGGTATTTTGTTTATTTTTTTGATACGAATTTACATTATTATATGTGTATTTTGTATACATTTTTTTATACGTATTTACTTCATTTACGTGTATTTTGTATATATATTTTTATACAAATCTACGTTATTTTATGTGTATTCGTATATATATTTTGAAACAAATTTACATTGTTTTATATGTATTTTGCATATCTATTTCAATACAGATTTACCTTATTGTATGTGTATTTTGTATATTTATTTTAATACAAATAAAAAATTTATATGTATTTTTGTATATATATTTTTAAAAAATGCGTTATTTTATGGTATTTTGCTTTTTTTATTTTCATACAAATTTACATCATTTATTAATATTCTGTATTTATTTTGATACGATTTTACATTATTCTATTTGTGTTTTATATTTTTTATACAAATTTACGTTATTTTAAGTGTATTTGTTTTGGTATTTTCATTCAAATTTACAGTATTTTATTTGTATTTTGTATATGTATTTCAATACAAATTTACCTAATTTTATGTGTATTTTGTATATTTATTTTCATACAAATTTAAATTATTTTTGTGTATTTTTGTATATAGTTTTTTACAAATTTATGTTATCTTATGTGTATTTTGTATATTTATTTTCATACAAATACACATTCTTTTATTGATATATTGTTTATTTATTTTGACGCGAATTTACATTATTTAATGTGTATTTTGTATATATATTTTATACATATTTACATCCTTCATGTGTATTTTTATATTTATAAAATGCGTTATTTTATGGTATTTTGCATCTATTTTCATACAAATTTACATTTTATTTATATTTGTGCATTTATTTTAATACGATTTTACATTATTCTATTTGTGTTTTGTATATATATATATTTTTATAACATATTTACATTATTTAATGAGTATTTTATATATATTTTATACAAATTTATATGTTAATTTAAGTATTTGTTTATATATTTTCAAATTTACATTATTTTATATGTATTTTGTATATGTATTTCTTTTTACAAATTTACCTAATTTTATGTGTATTTGTATATTTATTTTCATACAAATTTAACTTATGTTTGTGTATTTTTATATTTATACAAATTTACGTTATTTTATGTATTTTGTATATGTATTTTCACATAAATACACATTCTTTTATTGATATTTTAATTATTTATTTTGACAACGAATTTACATTATTTAATGTGTATTTTGTATATATATTTTATACGTATTTACAACATTTCATGTGTATTTTGTATATATATTTCTATAGAAAATATACGTTATTTTATGTATTCGCGTATATATTTTGAACAAATTTATTATTTTATGTGTATTTTTGTATTTTATATATTTCATTATAAATTTGCCTTTATTTAAGTTTATTTTATATTCATTTTCATTCAAATTAAATCATTTTATGTGTATATTTATTTTGTATTAATATTAAAGAGTTTTATATATATATATTTCAAAATTAAATTATTTTATCGGTATTTTGTTCATTTATTTCGATATGAATTTAGATTATTTCATGTATTTTCTATATACACATATTACAGAGTAAATTTCTATGAAAATATATATTCAAAATACATATAAAATTATGTAAATAAGTATAAAAATATATATTTCTAAATACACATAAAAAAATTAAATTCCTATTAAAATAAATAAATAAAATTCCGATAAAGATCGTATATTTGTTTGAAAATAAATTTACAAAATACACATAAAATTACGAAACTTTGAAAAAAATATATACAAAATACACAAAATTAATTTAAATTTGTATGAAAATAGATATACAAAATACATATAATAAGTTAAATTTGTATTGAAATACATGTACAAAATTACATAAAATAATGTAAATTTGTATGAAATGAAACAAATACACATAAAATAACGTACATTTGTATAAAATAGATATACAAAATATACATAGAATAATGTAAACTCGTACCAAAATAAATACACAGAATATCAATAAAATAATGTAATTTTGTATGAAAATAAAGATGCAAAATACCTATAAAATAAAGCATATTTTATAAAAATATATATACAAAATACACATAGAATAGCTAAATTTGTATTAAAATTAATATACAAAATGCACATACAATAAGGTAAATTTGTATTGAAAAATATGCAAATGCACATAAAACAATGTATATTTGTTTCAAAATATATATACGAATACACATAAAATAACGTATATTTCTATAGAAATATATATACAAAATACACATGAAATGACGTAAATATATAAAAAATATATATAAAAATACACATTAAATTATGTAAATTGCATCAAAATAAATAAACAAAATATCATTAAAAGAATGTGTATTTGTATGAAAATAGATATACAAAATACACATAAAATATTGTAAATTTGAATAAACTCTATACAAAATACACAAAAATAATTTAAATTTGTATAAAATATATATACAAAATACAATGAAATTAGGTAAATTTCTATTGAAATACATATACAAAATAATACATAAAATAATATAAATTTGAATAAAAATATATAAACAAATACATAAAATAACGAAAATTTGTATGAAATATATATAGAAAATATACATTAAATAATGTAAATATGTATAAAAAATATATACAAAACAAATAGAATAATGTAAAATAGTATCAAAATAAATACACAGAATATTAATAAAATAATGTAAATTTGTATGAAAATAAAGATGCAAAATACCCATAAAATAACGCATTTTTATGTAAATATATATACCAAAATGCACATAAATATTTAAATTTGCATTAAAATAAATATACAAAATGCACATACAATAAGGTAAATTTGTATTGAAATAGATATGAAATACATATAAAATAATGTAAATTTGTTTCAAAATATATACGAATACACATAAAATAACGTAGATTTCTATAAAATATATATTCAAAATACATATAAAATGTAAATAAATATATAAGAAAATATATACAAAATATACATAAAATAATGTAAATTGCATCAAAATAAATAAACAAAATGCCAATAAAAGAACGTATATTTGTATAAAATAAATATACAAAATACACATAAATTAACGTAAAATTGTATAAAATATATAATAAAATACACAAAATTAATTTAAATTTGTATGAAAATAGATATACAAAATACACATAAAATAAGTTAAATTTGAATTGAAATAAATATAGAAAATACATAAAATAATGTAAATTTGTATCAAAATATATTCAAATACACATAATAACGTAAATTTGTATAAAAATATATAAACAAATATACATAGAATAATGTAAATACGTATAAAAGATATGTACAAACAAAGATGAAAATACCCATAAATATTCATATTTAAAATAAAATATATATAAAATACCATAAAATAAATATAAAATTTTTTTATGAAAATATATATACAAAATACACATAGAATAATTAAATTTGTATTGAAATTAATATACAAAATGCACATACAATAAGGTAAATTTATATTGAAAAATATAAATGCACATAAAATAGTGTATATTTGTTTAAAATATATATATAATACACATAAAATAATATATATTTGTATAGAAATATATATACAAAATACACATGAAATGACGTAAATATATATAAATATATACACACATTAAATAATGTGAATAGTTAAAATAAATAAACAAAATATCAATAAAAATGTATTTGTATGAAATAGATATACAAAATACACATAAAATATTTTAAATTTATATAAAACTTTTTATTAAAATATATATACCAAAATAATAAAATATTTAAATTTGTCTTACAATAAATATACAAATGCACATACAATAAGGTAGATTTATATTGAAATAGATATGCTAAATACATATAAAACAATGTAAATTTGTTCAAAATATATATACTAATACATAAAATAACGTAGATTACTATAAAAATATATATACAAAATACACATTAAATGAAGTAAATATTTATAAGAAAATGTATATAAAGTACACATAAAATAATTAAATTTGTGTTAAATAATATACAAAATACACATACTGTGTATTTTGTATATCTTTTTCATACAAATACACATTCTTTCATGATATTTTGTTTATTTATTTTGACACGAATTAACATTATTTAATGTGTATTTTGTATATATTTTTATACGTATTTACATTATTTCAAGTGTATTTTGGATATATATTTCTATAGAAATCTGCGTTATTTTATGTTTATTCGTATATATATTTTGAAACAAATTTACATTATTTTATGTGTATTTTGTACATTTTTCAATACAAATTTACCTTATTGTATGTGCATTTTGTATATTAATTTTAATACAAATTTGATTATTCTATGTGTATTTTGTATAAGTATTTTTATAAAAATATGCTTTATTTTATTGGTATTTTGCATCTTTATTTTCATACAAATTTACATTATTTTATTGATATTCTGTGTATTTATTTTGATATGATTTTACATTATTCTATGTGTATTTTGTATATATATTTTATAAAATGTATTTGTTTTCATTTCATACAAATCTACATTATTTTATGTGTTTTTTGTACATGTATTTAAATACAAATTTAACTAGTTATATGTGTATTTTGTATATCTATTTTGTATGTATATTTTCATAGAAATTTACTCTATTTTATGAGTATTCGTATATATATTTTGATACAAATTTACATTATTGATGTGTATTTTGCATATCTATTTCAATACAAATTTACTTTATTTTACGTGCATTTTGTATATTTATTTTAATACAAATTTAACTATTTTATATGTATTTTTGTATATATATTTTTATGCAAATATGCGTTATTCTATGGATATTTTGCAATTTTATTTTCATACAAATTTACATTATTTTATTGATATTCTCTTTATTTATTTTGATACGATTTAACATTATTCTATGTTTATTTTTTTTTATACATATTTACATTATTTAATGTTCATTTTGTATATATATTTTATCCAAATTTACATTATTTTATGTGTATTTGTTTATATATTTTCATACAAATTTACATTATTTTATGTGTTTTTGTATATATATTTTTCACGTATTTAAATTATTTTATGTGTATTTTGTCTATACATTTTCATAAAAAAATTACGTTCTTTTATTATGTGTATAAGTATCTATGTTGATACAAATTTTATACAAATTCATGTTATTTAATGTGTATTTGTTTATATTTTCACACAAATTTATATTATTTTATGTGTATTTTTTCATATATTTCATTACAAATTTACCTTATTTTATGTTTATTTTGTATATTTATTTCATTCAATTTTAAATTATTTTATGTGTATATTTGTATTTGTATTTAGGTTATTTTATGTGTATTTTGTATATATATTTTCATCCAAAATTACATTATTTTATTGATATTTTCTTAATTTAATTCGATACGAATTTAGATTATTTCATAGGTATTTTGTATACATATTTTTATACTCATTTACATTATCTAAAGTGTGTTTTGAATATATATTTTTATGCAAATTTATTTTATGTTCATTTTTGTACATATATTTTTATAGAAATTTGCGTTATTTTATATATAGTTTTATATAAATTTACGTTATTTTATGTGCATTTTGTATATTTATATTTATACAAATACACATTCTTTTATTGGTATATTGTTTATTTACATTTATACGAATTTACATTATTTTATGTGTATTTTGTATACATTTTTTTATACGTATTTACTTAATATTATGTGTATTTTGTATATGTATTTTTATAGAAATCTACGTTATTTTATGTGTATTCGTATATATATTTTGAAACAAATTTACATTATTTTATATGTATTTTGTATATCTATTTCAATACAAATTTACCTTATTGTATGTGCATTTTGTATATTTATTTTAATACAAATTCAAATATTTTATGTGTATTTTGGTATCAATAATTTTATAAAAAATGCGTTATTTTATAGGTATTTTGCATCTTAATTTTCATACAAATTTACATTATTTTATTAATATTCTGTGTATATATTTTGATACGATTTTACATTATTCTATTTGTGTTTTGTATATATTTTTTATACATATTTACATTATTTAATGTGTATTTTGATTATATATTTCACAAATTTACGTTATTATATGTGTATTTGTTTATATATTTTCTTTCAAATTTACATTATTTTATATGTATTTTGTATATGTATTTCAATACAAATTAACCTAATTTTATGTGTATTTTGTATATTTCTTTTCATACAAATTTAAATTATTTTTGTGTATTTTTGTATATAGTTTTATACAAATTTAGGTTATTTTATGTACGGATTTACATTATTTAATGTGTGTTTTGTATATGTATTTTTATCCAAAGTTACTTCATTTTACGTTCATTTTTGGACATATTTTTTATGGAAATTAGCGTTATTTTATATGTATTTGTATATGTTTTCTCATACAAATTTACATTATTTTATTGATATTTTGTTTATTTAGTTTGATACGAATTACATGATTATATGTGTATTTTGTACATATTTTTTATACGTATTTACATTACTTAATGTGTATTTTGTTTATATATTTTTAAACAAATTTACGTTATTATATGTATTTTTATAAATATTTTGATACAAATTTACATTATTTTATGTATTTTCTATATACATTTCAATTCAAATTTAGCTTATTTTATTTGTATTTTTGTATACAGTTTTATACAAATTTACGTTATTTTAAGTGTTTTTTGTATATTTTTATTTATACAAATACACATTCTTTATTGGTATTTTGTTTATTTATTTTGATACGAATTTACATTATTTTATGTGTATTTTGTATACATTTTCTTATACGTATTTACTTCATTTTATGTGTATTTTGTATATATATTTTTATACAAATCTACGTTATTTTATGTGTATTCGTATATATTTTGAAACAAATTTACATTGTTTTATATGTATTTTGCATATCTATTTCAATACAGATTTACCTTATTGTATGTGTATTTTGTATATTTATTTTAATACAAATTAATTTTTTCATGTGTATTTGGTATATATATTTTATAAAAATGTTATTTAATGGGTATTTTGTCTTTATTTTCATACAAATTTACATTGTTTTATTAATATTCAGTGTATTTATTTTGATACGATTTACATTATTCTATTTGTGTTTTGTATATATTTTTTATATATTTACATTATTTAATGTGTATTTTGTATATTTTAAAACAATTTACGTTATTTTATGCGCATCTGTTAAAATATTTTGATACAAATTTACATTATTTTATGTATTTTGTATATATATAGTTTATTTTATGTATATTTTGTATATCTATTTTCATTCGTATCAAAATAAATAAACAAAATAGCAATAAAATAATGTAAATTTGTATGAGTGAACATATACAAATACACATAATATAACGCAAATTTCTAAAAATATATGTACAAAATGCAAATAAAATAAAGAAAATTTGCATAAAAATATATATACAAAACACAAATTAAATAATGTAAAAGATTACATAAAATAAACTAAATTTGTATAATAATATATACAAAATACACAAAAATTTTAAAATTTGAATGAAAAGAAACATACAAAATACACATAAAATTAGGTAAATTCGTATTGAAATACACATATAAAATACACATAAAATAATGTAAATTTGAATGAAAATATAAAAACAAATACACTTAAAATAACGTAAATTTGTATAAAATATATATGCAAGATACACATTAAATAATGTAAATGTGTATAAAAAAAATATACTAAAAAGAAATAGAATAATGTAAAATCTTATCAATATAAATACACAGAATATCAATAAAATAATGTAAATTTGTATGAAAAGAAAGATGCAAAATTCCCATAAAATAGCGCATTTTTTTTTAAATTATATATACCAAAATACACATAAAATATTTAAATTTGTATTGAAATAAATATACAAAATGCATATACAGTAAGGTAAATATGTATTGAAAGAGATATTCAAAAATACATATAAAACAAAGTTAATTTGTTTCACGAATACACGAATATACGAATACACATATAATAACGTAGATTTCTATAGAAATATATATACAAAATACACATGAAATTATGTAAATACGTATAAAAATATATATTCAAAATACATATCTAGGTAAATTCGTGTCAAAATAAATAAACAAAATATCATGAAAAGAATGTATTTGTATGAAAATAAATAATAGATAATAAATTTGTATGAAATATATATGCAAGATACACTTTAAATAATGTAAATATGTAAAAAAAAAATATATATACAAAAAACAAATAGAATAATGTGAAATAGTAACAAAATAAATACACAGAATATTAATAAAATAATGTAAATTTGTATGAAAATAAAGATTCAAAATTCTATCAAATAGCGCATTTCTTATAAAAATATATATACCAAAATACACATAAAATATTTAAATTTGTATTGAAATAAATATACAAAATGCACATACAATAAGGTAAACTTGTATTGAAAGAGATATGCAAAAATACATATAAAACAATGTAAGTTTGTTTCAAAATATATATATACAAAATACACATAAAATTAAGTAAATACGTATAAAAATATATATAAAAAATACAAATTGAATAATGTAAAATTGTTTAAAAAAAAATAAACAGAATATAAATAAAATAATGTAAATTTGTATGAAAATAAAAATGCAAAATACCCATAAAATAAAGCATATTTTATAAAAATACATATACAAAATACACATAGCATAATTAAATTTGTATTAAAATTAATATACAAAATGCATATACAATAAGGTAAATTTGTATTGAAAAATATGCAAAATACATAAAACAGTGTAAATTTATTTCAAAATCTATATACGAATACTATAAATCAACGTAGATTTCTATAGAAATATATACAAAATACACATCAAATGATGTATATATATATATATATATATATATATATATATATATATATATATATATATATATATATATATATATATATATATATATATATATATATATATATATATATATATATATATATATATATATATATATATATATATATATATATATATATATATATAAAAATATATATATAAAATACACATTAAATAATGTAAATTCGCGTCAAAATAAATAAACAAAATATCAATAAAAGAATGTGTATTTGTATGAAAATAGATATACAACATACACGTTATTTTATGTGTATTTGTATATATATTTTGTAACAAATTTACACTGTTTTATTTGTATTGTGCGTTTTTTTTTCGATACAAATTTACCTTTTTGTATGTGTGCATTATGTATATTAATTTTAATACAAATTTAATTATTCTATGTGTATTTTTGTATGTATTTTAACAAAAAAATATGCTTTATCTTATGGGTATTTTGCATTTTTATTTTCATACAAATTTAAATTATTTTATTGATATTTTATGTACTTATTTTGATACAATTTTACATTATTCTATGTATAACAAAAATAAGTATATACAAAAATACACAAAAATATTTTAAATTTGTTTGAAAATAGATATGCAAAATATGTGTATTTTGTAAATATATTTCAATTCAAATTTAGCTTATTTTGTGTGTATTTTTTTATATTTTCATACAAATTTAATTACTTGTGTATTTTGTATATAGTTTTATATAAATTTACGTTATTTTATGTGTATTTTGTATATTTATATTTATACAAATACACATTCTTTTATTGGTATTTTGTTTATTTATTTTGATACGAATTTACATTATTTTATGTGTATTTTGTATACATTTTTTTATACGTATTTACTTCATTTTATGTGTATTTTGTATATATATTTTTATAGAAATCTACGTTATTTTATGTGTATTCGTATATATATTTTGAAACAAATTTACATTGTTTTATATGTATTTTGCATATCTATTTCAATACAGATTTACCTTATTGTATGTGTTTTTTGTATATTTATTTTAATACAAATTTAATTTTTTGATGTGTATTTTGGTATATATATTTTTATAAATAAAAAAATGCGTTATTTTATGGGTATTTTGTCTTTATTTTCATACAAATTTACATTATTTTATTAATATTCTGTGTATTTATTTTGATACGATTTTACATTATTCTATTTGTGTTTTGTACATATTTTTTTATACAAATTTACGTTTTTTTATAAAATTATTGATACCAAAATACACATAAAATATTTCAATTTGTATTAAAATAAATATACAAAATGCACATACAATAAGGTAAATTTGTATTGAAATAGATATGCAAAATACATATAAAATAATGTAAATTTGTTTCAAAATATATATAGGAATACATAAATAACGTAGATTTCTATAAAAATACATATACAAAATACATATAAAATTAAGTAAATACGTATAAAAAATGTATACAAAATACACATAAAATAATGTAAATTCGTATAAATGTAAATAAACAATATACCAATAAAAGAATGTGTATTTGTATAAATATAAATATACAAAATGCACATAAAATAACGTAAATTTATATAAAACTATATACATAAAATAACGCAAATTTCTATAAAAATGAACATAAAATAAATTTGCATAAAAATATATATACAAAAAACACATTAGATAATGTAAATGAGTATAAAAATATGTATAGAAAATACCTATGAAATAATCTAAATTCGTATCGAATTAAATTAAGAAAATACCAATAAAACAATGTAATTTTGAATGAAAATATATATACAAAATACACATAAAATAACCTAAATACAAATACATATATACACATAAAATATTGTATTTTGTATATATATTTCAATTCAAATTTAGCTTATTTTATCTGTATTTTGTATATCTATTTTCATACGACTTTAATTACTTCTGAGTATTTTTGTATGGTGTTAAACAAATTTACGTTATTTTATGTGTATTTTGTATATATATATTTATACAAATACACATTCTTTTATTGGTATTTTGTTTATTTATTTTGATCCGAATTTACATTATTTTATGTGTATTTTGTATACATTTTCTTATACGTATTTACTTCATTTTATGTGTATTTTGTATATATATTTTTATAGAAATCTACGTTATTTTATGTGTATTCGTATATATATTTTGAAACAAATTTACATTGTTTTATATGTATTTTGCATATCTATTTCAATACAGATTTACCTTATTGTATGTGTATTTTGTATATTTATTTTAATACAAATTAATTTTTCATGTGTATTTTATATATATTTTTATAATAAATGCGTTATTTAATGTGTATTTTGCATCTTTATTTTCATACAAATTTACATTGTTTTATTAATATTCTGTGTATTTATATTGATACGATTTTACATTATTCTATTTGTGTTTTGAATATATTTTTTTTATGCATATCTACATTATTTAATGTGTATTTTGTATATTTTAAAACAAATTTACGTTATTTTATGCGCATCTGTTAAATATTTTGATACAAATTTACATTATTTTATGTATTTTGTATATATATTTCAATACAAATTTAGTTTATTTTATGTATATTTTGTATATCTATTTTCATTCGTATCAAAATAAATAAACAAAATAGCAATCAAATAATGTAAATTTGTATGAGAAAACATATACAAATACACATAAATTAACGCAAATTTCTAAAAAATATATGTACAAAATGCACATAAAATAAACTAATTTTGCATATATATATATATATATATATATATATATATATATATATATAAATATATATACAAAACACACATTAAATAAAGTAAATGCGTACATAAAATAACCTAAATTTGTATAAAACTATATACAAAAATACACATAAAATTAGGTAAATTTGTATTGAAATACATATACAAAATACACATAGAATAATGTAAATTTGAATGAAAATATATAAACAAATACACTTAAAATAACGTAAATTTGTATAAAATATATATGCAAGATACACATTAAATAATGTAAATGTGTATAAAAAAATATTTACAAAAAAGAAATAGAATAATGTAAAATCCTATCAATATAAATACACAGAATATCAATAAAATAATGTAAATTTGTATGAAAAGAAAGATGCAAAATTCCCATAAAATAGCGCATTTTTTATAAAAATATATATACCAAAATACACATAAAATATTTAAATTTGTATTGAAATAAATATACAAAATGCATATACAGTAAGGTAAATATGTATTGAAAGAGATATTCAAAAATACATATAAAACAAAGTAAATTTGTTTCAAAATATATATACGAATACACATAAAATAACGTAGATTTCTATAGAAATATATATACAAAATACACATGAAATTATGTAAATACGTATAAAAATATATACAAAATACATATCTAATTAAATTCGTGTCAAAATAAATAAACAAAATATCATGAAAAGAATGTGTATTTGTATGAAAATAAATAATAGATAATAAATTTGTATGAAATATATATGCAAGATACACATTAAATAATGTAAATATGTATAAAAAATATATATACAAAAAACAAATAGAATAATGTAAAATCGTATCAAAATAAATACACCGAATATTAATAAAATAATGTAAATTTGTATGAAAATAAAGATGCAAAATTCCCATCAAATAGCGCATTTTATAAAAATATATATACCAAAATACATAAAATATTTAAATTTGCATTGAAATAAATATACAAATGCACATACAATAAGGTAAACTTGTATTGAAAGAGATATGCAAAAATACATATAAAATAATGTAAATTTGTTTCAAAATATATACGAATACACATAAAAAAACGTAGATTTCTATAAAATATATATACAAAATACACATAAATTAAGTAAATACGTATAAAATAGATATAGAAAATACACATAAAATAATGTAAAATGTTTCAGAATATAAATAAAATAATGTAAATTTGAATGAAAATAAAAAAATACACTTAAAATAAAGTAAATTTTATAAAATATATACAAGATACACATAGTATAATTAAATTTGTATAAAAATTAATATACAAAATGCATATAGAATAATGTAAATTTGTATCAAAATAAATACACAGAATATCAATAAAATAATGTAAATTTATTGAAAATAAAGATACGAATACCATAAATTAACGTAGATTTTATAGAAATATATATACAAAATACACAAAATATTTAAATTTTATTGAAATATATATAAAATGCATATTAAATAATGTAAATTTGTTAAAAGAGATATTCAAAAATACATATAAAACAATGTAAATTTGTTTCAAAATATATATACGAATACATATAAAATAAAGTAGATTTCTATAGAAATATATATACAAAATACATTTGAAATTATGTAAATACGTATAAAAATATATATACAAAATACATATCAAATAGTGTAAATTCGTGTCAAAATAAAAAAACAAAATATCATGAAAAGAATGTGAATTTGTATAAAAATAGATAATAGATTATAAATTTGTATAAAATATATATGCAAGATACTCATTAAATAATGTAAATATGTATAAAAAAAGTGTATACAAAAAAAATAGAATAATGTAAATTCGTATCAAAATAAATACACCGAATATTAATAAAATAATGTAAATTTGTATGAAAATAAAGATGCAATATTCCCATCAAATAGCGCATTTCTTATAAAAATATATACCAAAATACACATAAAATATTTAAATTTGTATTGAAATAAATATACAAAATGCACATACAATAAGGTAAATTTGTATTGAAAGAGATATGCAAAAATACATATAAAACAATGTAAATTTGTTTCAAAATATATATACGAATACAAATAAAAAAACGTAGATTTCTATAAAAATATATATACAAAATACACATAAAATTACGTAAATACGTATAAAAATGTATACAAAATACACATAAAATAATGTAAACTCGAATTAAAATAAATAAACAAAATACCAATAAAAGAATGTGTATTTTGATAAATATAAATATACAAAATACACATACAAAATAAACATAAAATTATTTAAAAATATATGTACAAAATACACATAAAATAATGTAAATTTATATGAAAATATATATACAAATACACATAAAATACCATGAATTTGTATAAAAATATATATACAAAGTACATATAAAATAATGTAAATTCGTATCAATATAAATCAACAAAACACCAATAAAATAATATATATATATATATGAATGAAAATAAATTTACAAAATACACAACATAACTAAAATATGTATTAAAATATATATAAAAATACATGGAAATAATTTGAGTTTGTATGGAAATAGATATTCAAAATACACATAAAACTAGGTAAATTTCTTTTGAAATGTATGTACAAAATAGCCATAAGATATTGTAAATTTGTGTCAAAATATATAAACAAATACACATAAAATAACGTAAATTTGTATGAAAAATATATACAAAATACACATAGAATAATGTCAATTCGTATCAAAATGAATGAGCAGAATATCAATAAAATAATGTAAATTTGTATGAAAATAAAGATGCAAAATACCCAAAAAATAAAGCATATGTTTATAAAAATACAGATACAAAAATACACATCGAATAATTAAATTTGTATTAAAATTAATATACAAAATGCGTATATAATAAGGTAAATTTGTATTGAAAAATATAATATACATTTACTTTAATACAAATTTATATTATTTTATTGGTATTTGTTTATTTATTTTGATACGAATTACATGATTATATGTGTATTTTACACATTTTTATACGTATTTACATTATTTAATGTGTATTTTGTTTATATATTTTCATACACAAATTTACGTTATTATATGTGTATTTATTAAAATTTGTATTAAAATATATACAAAAATACATAGAAATAATTTGAGTTTGTATGAAATAGATATACAAAATACACATAAAACTAGGTAAATTTCTTTTGAAATATATACAAAATACCATAAAATATTGTAAATTTGTGTCAAAATATATAAACAAATACACATAAAATAACGTAAATTTGTATGAAAATATACAAACTACACATAGAATAATGTCAATTCGTATCAAAATGAATTAACAGAATATCAATAAAATAATGTAAATTTGTATGAAAATAAAGATGCAAAATACCCAAAAATAAAGCATATGTTTATAAAATACAGATACAAAATACATATCGAATAATTAAATTTGTATTAAAATTAATACACAAAAGGCGTATATAATAAGGTAAATTTGTATTGAAAAAATATGCAACATACACGTTTTACTCATACAAATTTATATTATTTTATTGGTATTTTGTTTATTTATTTTGATACGAATTACTTGATTATATGTGTATTTTGTACATAATTTAAAACATAATATAACGTAAATTTGTATTAAAAATATAAACAAAATAAAAATAGAATAATGTAAATTCGTAAAAAAAAGAATGATAAGAATTTCAATAAAATAATGTAAATTTGTATGAAATAAAGATGCAAAATACCCAAAAAATAAAGCATATGTTTATAAAAATACAGATACAAAAATACACATCGAATAATTAAATTTGTATTAAAATTAATATACAAAATGCGTATATAATAAGTTAAATTTGTATTGAAAAAATATGCAACATACAAGTTTACTCATACAAATTTATATTATTTTATTGGTATTTTGTTTATTTATTTTGATACGAATTACATGATTATATGTGAATTTTGTACATATTTTTTTTTATACGTATTTACATTATTTAATGTGTATTTTGTTTATATTTTCATACAAATATACGTTATTATATGTGTATTTGTATAAATATTTTGATACAAATTTACTTTATTTCATGTATTTTGTATATATATTTCAATTCAAATTTAGCTTATTTTGTGTGTATTTTGTATATATTTTCATACAAATTTAATTACTTCTGTGTATTTTTGTATATAGTTTTATATAAATTTACGTTATTTTATGAGTATTTTGTATATTTATATTTATACAAATACACATTCTTTTATTGGTATTTTGTTTATTTATTTTGATACGAATTTACATTATTTTATGTGTTTTTTGTATACATTTTTTATACGTATTTACTTCATTTTATGTGTATTTTGTATATATATTTTTATAGAAATCTACGTTATTTTATGTGTATTCGTATATATATTTTGAAACAAATTTACATTGTTTTATATGTATTTTGCATATCTATTTCAATACAAATTTACCTTATTGTATGTGTTTTTTGTATATTTATTTTAATACAAATCAAATTTTTTGATGTGTATTTTGGTATATATATTTTTATAAATAAAAAAAATGCGTTATTTTATGGGTATTTTGCTTCTTTATTTCATACAAATTTACATTATTTTATTAATATTCTGTGTATTTATTTTGATACGATTTTACATTATTCTATTTGTGTTTTGTACATATTTTTTTATTCAAATTTACGTTATTTTAAGGCGGTGGCTGAATCGACAGAGTAACAGCACCGCGTTCAGGAGGACGCGAGTTCAATCCCCGCCTGGTGCCACCAAGCTGAGATTTTTCAGCCGCCGAGTGGCTTAAAACTACCCACATGCTGTCCAGAAGACCACCTATCAACCCGGACTCTAGATTCTAGGATTAAAGATGAGCTCCGGGAAGGCAGCATGAGCCAATGCAAGATGGCGCCACTATAAACACTCGCCTGCGCCAGAACGGGCTGGGCCGACCATCAGGACCCACCGGGAAGAAGCCTTGGGCCGACCATCAGGCCCCACCGGGAAGAAGCCTACCGGCGCTATAGGCCGCGACGTAAAAAAAATAAATAAATAAATAAAAAAAAAATGTATTTTCATTCAAATTTACATTATTTTATGTGTATTTTGTGTATGTATTTCAATACAAATTTACTTAATTTTATGTGTATTTTGTATATTTATTTTCATACAAATTTAAAATATTTTTGTGTATTTTTGTATATAGTTTGATACAAATTTATTTTATTGATATTTTGTTTATTTATTCTGACGCGAATTTACATTATTTAATGTGTATTTTGTATATATATTTTTATACGTATTTACATCATTTCATGTGTATTTTGTATAGTTTTAAACAAATTTATATTATTTAATGTGTATTTTGTATATATATATTTATACAAATACACATTCTTTTATTGGTATTTTGTTTATTTATTTTGATACTAATTTACATTATTTTATGTGTATTTTGAATACATTTTTTATACGTATTTACTTAATTTTATTTGTATTTTGTATATATATTTTTATAGAAATCTACCTTATTTCATGTGTATTCGTATATATATTTTGAAACAAATTTACATTGTTAAAATGTGTTTTGCATATCTATTTTTGTGTATGTATTTATTTTTGTTATACATAGAATAATGTAAAATCGTATCAAAACAAGTACACAGAATATCAATAAAATAATTTAAATTTGTATGAAAATAAAGATGCAAAATACCCATAAGATAAAGCATTTTTTTTTTAAATACATATACAAAAATACACATAGAATAATTAAATTTGTATTAAAATTAATATACAAAATGCACACATACAATAAGGTAAATTTGTACTGAAAAAAAACGCAAAATACAAATAAAACAGTGTAAATTTGTTTCAAAATATATATACGAATACACATAAAATAACGTAGATTTCTATAGAAATATATATACAAAATACACATGAAATTATGTAAATACGTATAAAAATATATATATAAAATACATATTAAGTAATGTAAACTCGTGACAAAATAAATAAACAAAATATCATGAAAAGAATGTGTATTTGTATGAAAATAAATAATAGATAATAAATTTGTATGTAATATATATGCAAGATACATTTAAATAATGTAAATATGTATAAAAAAGTATATATACAAAAAAACAAATAGAATAATGTAAAATCGTATCAAAACAAATATACCGAATATTAATAAAATAATGTAAATTTGTATGAAAATAAAGATGCAAAATTCCCATCAAATAGCGCATTTCTTATAAAAATGTATATACCAAAATACACATAAAATATTTAAATTTGTATTGAAATAATTATACAAAATGCACATACAATAAGGTAAATTTCTATTGAAAGAAATATGCAAAAATACATATAAAACAATGTAAATTTGTTTCAAAATATATATACGAATACACATAAAATAAGGTAGATTTCTATAAAAATATATATACAAAATACACATAAAACTAAGCAAATACGTATAAAAAAATGTAAACAAAATACACATAAAATAATGTAAATTCGAAACAAAATAAATAAACAAAATACCAATAAAAGAATGTATATCTATTTATTTTAATACAAAATCAAATATTTTATGTTTTTTCGCATATATATTTTTATAAAAAATGCGTTATTTTATGGGTATTTTGCATCTTAATTTTCATACAAATTTACATTATTTTATTAATATTTTCTGTATTTATTTTGATACGATTTTACATTATTTTATTTATGTTTTGTATATATATTTTTTTATACATATTTACATTATTTAATGTGTTTTTTGTATATATATTTGATACATATTTACGTTATTTTAAGTTATTTTATGTGTATTTGTTTATATATTTTGACACAAATTTACAATATTTTATGGGTATTTTGTATATATATTTCAAAAGAAATTTACCTAGTTTTATATGTATTTGGAATATCTATTTTCATACAAATTCAAATTATTTATATGTATTTTTGAATATATTTCAATACAAATTTTAGTTATGTTAAGTGTATTTTGTAAATCTATTTTCATTCAAATATATATTATTTTATTGGTATTTTGTTGATTTATATTGATACGAATTTACATTATTTTATATGTTCTTTGTATATATATTTTTATACGCATTTTCATTATTTAATATTTATTTTGAATATATAATTTTATACAAATTCATGGTATTTTATGTGTATTTGTATATATATTTTCATATAAATTTACATTATTTTATGTGTATTTTGTACATATATTTCATTACAAATTTACCTTATTTTATGTATATTTTGTATGTGTATTTTGTACATTTATATTTATACAAATATCCATTCTTTTATTGGTATTTTATTTATTTACTTTGTTTCGAGTTTACATTATTTTATGTGTATTTTGTTTACATTTTTTTATACATATTTACTTAATTTTATGTGTATTTTGTATATATATTTTTATAGAAATCTACGTTATTTTATGTGTATTCGTATATATATTTTGAAACAAATTTACATTGTTTTATATGTATTTTTGCATATCTCTTTCAATAGAAGTTTACCTTGTATGTGCATTTTGTATATTTATTTCAATACAAATTTAAATATTTTATGTGTATACATGTACAAAAAATACATAAAATAATGTAGATTTGTATGAAATGAAAACAAATACATTTTATATAAAATATATATACAAAATACACATAGAATAATGTAAAATCATATTAAAATAAATACACAGAATATCAATAAAATAATGTAAATTTGTATGAAAATAAAGATGCAAAATACCCATAAAATAAAGCATATTTTTATAAAAATACATATACAAAAAAAAACATAGATTAATCAAATTTGTATTAAAATTAATATACAAAATGCACATACAATAAGGTAAATTTGTATTGAAAAAATATGCAAAATACACATAAAACAATGTAAATTTGTTTCAAAATATATATACGAATACACAAAATAACGCAGATTTCTATAGAAATAGATATACAAAATACACTTGAAATAATGTAAATACGTATAAAAATATATATACAAAATACACAATAAATAATGTTAATTCGTGTCAAAATAAATAAACAAAATAACATGAAATGAATGTGTATTTGTATGAAAATAGATATACAAAATACACATAAAATAACCTAAATTTGTATAAAACTATAAACAAAAATACACAAAAATAATCTCAACTTGTATGAAAATAAAGATACAAAAAACATATAAAATTAGGTAAATTTGTATTGAAATACATATACAAAATACACATAAAATAATGTAAATTTGAATGAAAATATATAAACATATAGACTTAAAATAACGTAAATTTGTATCAAATATATATACAAAAAACACATTAAATAATGTAAATATGTATAAAAAAATATATACTAAACACAAATAAAATAATGTAAAATCGTATCAAAATAAATACAGAAAATATTAATAAAATAATGTAAATTTGTATGAAAATTAAGATGCAAAATACCCATAAAATAACGCATTTTTTATAAAAAAATATATATACGAAAAAACATAAAATATTTGATTTTGTATTAAAATAAATAGATATACAAAATACACATAAAATAAGCTAAATTAAATGAAAAATATATACAAAATACACATAGAATAATGTAAAATCGTATCAAAATAAATACACAGAATATCAATAAAATAATGTAATTTTGTATGAAAATAAAGATGCAAAATACCCATAAAATAAAGCATATTTTTTTAAAAATACATATAGAATACACATAGAATAATTAAATTTGTATTAAAATTAATATACAAAATGCACGTACAATAAGGTAAATTTGTATTGAAAAAATATACAAAATGCACATTAAAGTGTAAATTTGTTTGAAAATCTATATACGAATACACATAAAATAACGTAGAAATATATATACAAAATACACATGAAATGATGTAAATACGTATAAAAATATATATATATACAAAATACACACTTAATAATTTAAATTCTCGTCAAAATAAATAAACAAAATATCAATAAAAGAATGTGTATTTGTATGAAAATAGATTTACAAAATACTCATAAAATAACCTAAGTTTGTATAAAACTATATACAAAAATACACAAAAATAATTTAAATTTGTATGAAAATAAATATACAAAATACACATAAAATTAGGTAAATTTGTATTGAAATACATATACAAAATACACATAAAATAATGGAAATTTGAATGAAAATATATAAACATATACACTTAAAATAACGTAGATTTGTATCAAATATATATACAAATAAATATATATACAAATAAAAATACATATACAAAAATACACATAGAATAATTAAATTTGTATTAAAATTAATATACAAAATGCACGTACAATAAGGTAAATTTGTATTGAAAAAATATACAAAATGCACATTAAAGTGTAAATTTGTTTGAAAATCTATATACGAATACACATAAAATAACGTAGAAATATATATACAAAATACACATGAAATGATGTAAATACGTATAAAAATATATATATATATACAAAATACACATTTAATAATTTAAATTCTCGTCAAAATAAATAAACAAAATATCAATAAAAGAATGTGTATTTGTATGAAAATAGATATACAAAATACTCATAAAATAACCTAAGTTTGTATAAAACTATATACAAAAATACACAAAAATAATTTAAATTTGTATGAAAATAAATATACAAAATACACATAAAATTAGGTAAATTTGTATTGAAATACATATACAAAATACACATAAAATAATGGAAATTTGAATGAAAATATATAAACATATACACTTAAAATAATGTAGATTTGTATCAAATATATATACAAAATACTAATTAAATATTGTAAATATGTATAAAAAAATATATACAAAACACAAATAGAATAATGTATAATCGTATCAAAATAAATACACAGAATATTAATTAAATAATGTAAATTTGTATGAAAATAAAGATGCAAAATAGCCATAAAATAACGCATTTTTTATAAAAATATATATACCAAAAGACACATAAAATATTAAAATTTGTATTAAAATAAATATAAAAAATGCATATACTGTAAGGTAAATTTGTATTGAAATAGATATGCAAAATACATATAAAACAATGTAAATTTGTTTCAAAATATATATACGAATACACATAAAATATCGTTGATTCCTATAAAAATATATACAAAATACACATAAAATGAAGTAAATACGTATTAAAAAATGAATACAAAATACACATAAAAATCGTATCAAAATAAATAAACAAAATACCAGTAAAAGAATGTGTATTTGTGTAAATATAAATGTACAAAATACACATAAAATATCGTAAATTTGTATAAAACTATATACAAAAATACACAGAACAAATACACATTCTTTTATTGGTATTTTGTTTATTTATTTTGTTTCGAATTTATATTATTTTATGTGTATTTTGTTTACATTTTTTATACGTATTTACCTAATTTTATGTGTATTTTGTATATATATTTTTATAGAAATCTACGTTATTTTATGAGTATTCGTATATATATTTTGAAACAAATTTACAATTTTTTATATGTATTTTTGCATATCTCTTTCAACAGAAGTTTACCTTATTGTATGTGCATTTTGTATATTTATTTCAATACAAATTTAAATATTTTATGTTTATTTTGGTAAATATATTTTTATAAGAAATGCGCTATTTGATGGGAATTTTGCATCTTTATTTTCATACAAATTTACATTATTTTATTAATATTCGGTGTATTTATTTTGATACGATTTTACATTATTCTATTTATTTTTTGTATATATTTTTTTTATACATATTTATATTATTTAATGTGTATCTTGCATATATATTACATACAAATTTATTATCTATTATTTATTTTCATATAAATACATATTCTTTTCATGATATTTTGTTTATTTATTTTGTCACGAATTTACATTACTTAATATGTATTTTATATATATATTTTTATACGTATTTACATAATTTCATGTGTATTTTGTATATATATTTCTATAGAAATCTACGTTATTTTATGTGTATTCGTATATATATTTTGAAACAAATTTACAGTTTTTTTTGTATTTTGCGTTTTTTTTTTTTCAATACAAATTTACCTTATTGTATGTGTGCATTTTGTATATTAATTTTAATACAAATTTAATTATTCTATGTGTATTTTTGTATATGTATTTTTTAAAAATATATGCTTTATCTTATGGGTATTTTGCATCTTTATTTTCATACAAATTTAAATTATTTTATTGATATTCTGTGTACCTTTTTTGATACGATTTTAAATTATTCTATGTATAACAAAAATAAATTCAGAACACACAAAAATAGATATGCAAAATATATATAAACAATGTAAATTTGTTTCAAAATATATATACGAATACACATGAAATAAGGAAGATTTCTATAAAAATAAATATACAAAATACACATAAAATTAAGTAAATATGTATAAAAAATGTATACAAAATACACATAAAATAATGTAAATTAGTATCAAAATAAATAAACAAAATACCAATAAAAGAATGTGTATTTGTATAAATATATATATACAAAATACACATTAAATAATATAAATTTGTTTAAAACTATACAAAATACACATGAAATGATGAAAATTCGTATAAAAATATATATACAAAATACACATTAAATAATGTAAATTCGCGTCAAAATAAATAAACAAAATATAAATAAAAGAATGTGTATTTGTATGAAAATAGATATACAAAATACACATAAAATCACCTAAATTTGTATCTGTATACACATCTGTATACACAAAAATATTTTAAATTTGTATGGAAATAAATATACAAAATACAGGTAAATTAAGTAAATTTGTATTGAAATACATACACAAAATACACATAAAATAATGTAAATTTGAATGAAAATACATAAACAAATACACTTAAAATAACGTAAATTTGTATAAAAAAAATATGTACAAAACACAAATAGAATAATGTAAAATCGTATCAAAATAAATACACAGAATATTAATAAAATAATGTAAATTTGTATGAAAATAAAGAAGCAAAATACCCATAAAATAACGCATTTTTTTTATTTATAAAAATATATATACCAAAACCCACATCAAAAAAATAAATTTGTATTAAAATAAATATACAAAAAACACATACAATAAGGTAAATTTGTATTGAAAGAGATATGCAAAATACAAATAAAACAATGTAAATTTGTTTCAAAATATATATACGAATACACATAAAATAACGTAGATTTCTATAAAATATATATATAAAATACACATAAAATGAAGTAAATACGTATAAAAATGTATACAAAATACATGAAATAATGTAAATTGTATCAAAAAAATAAACAAAATACCAATAAAAGAATGTGTATTTGTATAAATATAATATACAAAATACATAAAATAACGTAAATTTATATAAAACTATATACAAAAATACACAAGTAATTAAATTGTATGAAAATACATATACAAAATACAGATAAAAAAAGCTAAATTTGAATTGAAATGTATATACAAAATATATATATATATATATATATATATATATATATATATATATATATATATATATATATATATATATATATATATATATATATATATATATATATATATATATATATATATATATATATATATATATATATATATATATATATATATATATATATATATATATATATATATATATATATATAAAATACATATTAAGTAATGTAAATTGTGACAAAATAAATAAACAAAATATCATGAAAAGAATGTGTATTTGTATGAAAATAAATAATAGATAAATTTGTAAATTTGTATGTAATATATATGCAAGATACACATTAAATAATGTAAATATGTATAAAAATATATATACAAAAGCAAATAGAATAATGTAAAATCGTATCAAAATAAATACACTGAATATTAATAATGTAAATTTGTATGAAAATAAAGATGCAAAATTCCCATCAAATAGCGCATTTATAAAAATATATATACCAAAATACACATAAAATATTTAAATTTGTATTGAAATAAATATACAAAATGCACATACAATAAGGTAGACTTCTGTTGAAAGAGATATGCAAAAATACATATAAAAAATTGTAAATTTGTTTCAAAATATATATACGAATACACATAAAATAATTAATTTAATTGTGTATTTTTGCATATAGTTTTATATAAATTTACGTTATTTTATTTCTATTTTGTATATTTATATTTATACAATACACATTCTTTTATTAGTATTTTGTTTCTTTATTTTGATACGAGTTTACATTATTTAATTTGTTTTTTTTATACCTTTTTTTATACGTATTTACTTCATTTTATGTGTATTTTGTATATTTATTTTCAAAGAAATCTACGTTATTTTATGTGTATTCGTATATATATTTTGAAAAAAATCTACATGGTTTTATATGTATTTTGCATATCTATTTCAATACAAATTTACCTTATTGTATGTGCAGTTTGTATATTTATTTTAATACAAATTCAAATATTTTATGTGTGTCTTGGTATAAATATTTTTATAAAAAATGCGTTATTTAATGGGTATTTTGCATCTCAATTTTCATACAAATTTACATTATTTTATTAATATTCTGTGTATTTATTTTGATACGATTTTATATTATTCTATTTGTGTTTTGTATATATTTTTTTTATACATATTTACATTATTTAATGTGTATTTTTTATATATATTTTATACAAATTTACGTTATTTTAAGTGTATTTGTTTATATATTTTCATTCAAATTTACGTTATTTTATGTGTATTTTGTAAATGTATTTCAATATTAATTTACCTAATTTTATGTGTATTTTGTATATTTATTTTCATACAAATTAAAATTATTTTTGTGTATTTTTGTATATAGTTTTATACAAATTTAGGTGATTTTATGTGTATATTGTATATCTATTTTCATACAAATACACATTCTTTTATTGATATTTTGTTTATTTATTTTGACGCGAATTTACATTATTTAATGTGTATTTTATATATATATTTTCATACGTGTTTATATCATTTGATGTGTATTTTGCATATATATTTCTATAGAAATCTACGTTGATTTATGAGTATTCGTATATAGATTTTGAAATAAATTTACACTGTTTTATGTGTATTTTGCATATTTTTTCAATACAAATTTACCTTATTGTATATGCATTTTGTATATTAATTTTAATACAAATTTAATTATGCTATATGTATTTTTGTATATGTATTTTTATAAAATATGCTTTATTTTATGGGCATTTAGCATTTTATTTTCATAGAAATTTACATTATTTTATTTATATTCTGTTTTTTTTTTAAACATTTTGCATTATTCTATTTGTATTTTGTATATCTATTTTTATACGTATTTACTTAATTTTATGTGTATTTTGTATATATATTTTATTAGAAATCTACGTTATTTTATGTGTATTCGTATATATTTTGAAACAAATTTACATTGTTTTATATGTATTTTTGCATATCTCTTTCAATACAAGTTTACCTTATTGTATGTGCATTTTGTATATTTACTTCAATACAAATTTAAATATTTTATGTGTATTTTGGTATATATATTTTTATAAGAAATGCGTTATTTTATAGGTATTTTGCATCTTAATTTTCATACAAATTTATTATTTTATTAATATTCGGTGTATTTATTTTGATACGATTTCGCATTATTCTATTTGTTTTTGTATATATATTTTTATACATATTGACATTATTTAATGTGTATCTTGCATATATATTTCATTCAAATTTATTATCTATTATTTATTTTCATACAAATACACATTCTTTTCATGATATTTTGTTTATTTATTTTGACACGAATTTAATTAGATATGTATTTTGTATATATATTTTTATACGTATTTACATAATTTCATGTGTATTTTGAATATATATTTCTATAGAAATCTACGTTATTTTATGTGTATTCGTATATATATTTTGAAACAAATTTACTTTGTTTTATATTTATTTTTGAATATCTCTTTCAATACATATTTACCTTACTGTATATGCATTTTGTATATTTATTTCAATACAAATTTAAATATTTTATGTGTATTTTGGTATATATATTTTATAAAATGCGCTATTTTATGGGAATTTAGCATCTTTCTTTTCATAAAATTTACATTATTTTATTGATATTCTGTGTATTTATATTGATAGGATTTTACATTATTCTATTTCTTTTTTGTAAATATTTTTTTATACACATTTACATTGTTTAATGTGTATCTTGCATATATATTTCATACAAATTTACGTTATTTTAAGTGTATTTGTTTATATATTTTCATTCAAATTTACATTATTCTATGTTTATTTTGTATATGTATTTCAATACAAATTTACCTAATTTTATGTGTATTTTGTATATTTCTTTTAATACAAAATTTAAATATTTTGTGTACTTTTGTATATAGTTTTATACAAATTTAGGTTAGTTTATGTACGCATTTACTTTATTTAATGTGTGTTTTATATATATATATTTTTATGCAAATTTACTTTATTTTATGAGCATTTTTGTACATATATTTTTTTAGAAATTTGCGTTAATTTATGTGTATTTGTATATGTTTCATACAAATTTACATTATTTTATTGCTATTTTGTTTATTTATTTTGATACGAATGAAAATAGATATACAAAATATACATAAAATAAACTAAATTTGTATTGAAATATATATACAAAATACATGAAATAATGTAAATTTGTATCAAAATATTTTAACAGATGCGCATAAAATAACGTAAATTAAATAATGTATATATGTATTAAAAAATATTTACAAAACACAAATAGAATAATGTAGAATCGTATCAAAATAAATACACAGAATATTAATAAAACAATGTAAATTTGTAAGAAAATAAAGATGCAAAATACCCATTAAATAACGCATTTTTTATAAAAATATATATGCCAAAATACACATGAAAAAATTTATTTGTATTAAAATAAATATACAAAATACACATACAATAAGGTAAATCTGTATTGAAATAGATATGCAAAATACATATAAAACAATGTAAATTTGTTTCAAAATATATATTCGAATACACATAAAATAACGTAGATTTGTATAAAAATATATATACAAAATACACATAAAATGAAGTAAATACGTATAAAAAAATGTATACAAAATACACATAAAATAATGTAAATTCGTATCAAAATAAATAAACAAAATACCAATAAAAGAATGTGTATTTGTATAAATATAAATATACAAAATACACATAAAATAACGTAAATTTGTATAAAACTATACAAAATTACACGGAAGTAATTAATTTCGTATGTAATTAGATAAACAAAATACAGATAAAATAAGCTAAAATTCAAATGAAATGTTTATACAAAAAACAAAATTATATGTGTATATTTCTATTTGTATTTAGGTTATTTTATGTTTATTTTGTATATATATTTTCATCCAAAATTTCATTATTTTATTGGTATTTTCTTAATTTAATTCGATACGAATTTAGATTATTTCATAGGTATTTTCTATACATATTTTTATACTCATTTACATTATCTAATGTGTGTTTTGTATATATATTTTTATGCAAATTTATTTTATGCTCATTTTTGTACATATATTTTTATAGAAATTTGCGTTATTTTATGAATATAGTTTTATATAAATTTACGTTATTTTATGTGCATTTTGTATATTTATATTTATACAAATACACATTCTTTTATTGGTATATTGTTTATTTACATTTATACGAATTTACATTATTTTATGTGTATTTTGTATACATTTTTTTATACGTATTTACTTTATTTTATATGTATTTAGTATATGTATTTTCATAAAAATCTACGTTATTTTATGTGTATTCGTATATATATTTTGAAACAAATTTACATTATTTTATATGTATTTTGCATATCTATTTCAATACAAATTTACCTTATTGTATGTGCATTTTGTATATTTATTTTAATACAAATTGAAATATTTTATGTGTATTTTGGTATCAATAATTTATAAAAAAAACGTAAATTTGTATAAAAAAATATGTACAAAACACAAATAGAATAATATAAAATCGTATCAAAATAAATACACAGAATATTAATAAAATAATGTAAATTTGTATGAAAATAAAGAAGCAAAATACCCATAAAATAACGCATTTTTTTATTTATAAAAATATATATACCAAAATACACATCAAAAAATTAAATTTGTATTAAAATAAATATACAAAAAACACATACAATAAGGTAAATCTGTATTGAAATAGATATGCAAAATACATATAAAACAATGTAAATTTGTTTCAAAATATATATACGAATACACATAAAATAACGTAGATTTCTATAAAAATATATATACAAAATACACATAAAATGAAGTAAATACGTATAAAAAAATGTATACAAAATACACATAAAATAATGTAAATTCGTATCAAAAAAAATAAACAAAATACCAATAAAAGAATGTGTATTTGTATAAATATAAATATACAAAATACACATAAAATAACGTAAATTTATATAAAACTATATACAAAAATACACAGAAGTAATTAAATTTGTATGAAAATATATACAAAATACACACAAAATAAACTAAATTTGAATTGAAATATATATACAAAATACACATATTTTGCATATCTATTTTCAAACAAATTTAAATTATTTTTGTGTATTTTTGTATATATTTATTTTTGTTATACATAGAATAATGTAAAATCGTATCAAAATAAGTACACAGAATATCAATAAAATAATTTAAATTTATATGAAAATAAAGATGCAAAATACCCATAAGTTAAAGCATTTTTTTTAAATACATACCCAAAAATACTCAAAGAATAATTAAATTTGTATTAAAATTAATATACATAATGCACACATACAAAAAGGTAAATTTGTATTGAAAAAAAAAAACGCAAAATACAAATAAAACAGTGTAAATTTGTTTCAAAATATATATACGAATACACATAAAATAACGTGTATATTGTAAATCTATTTTCATACAAATACACATTCTTTTATTGATATTTTGTTTATTTATTTTGACGCGAATTTACATTATTTAATGTATATATATATATATATATATATATATATATATATATATATATATATATATATATATATATATATATATATATATATATATATATATATATATATATATATATATATATATATATATATATATATATATATATATATATATATATATACATTAAATAATGTAAATTCGCGTCAATATATATTTCTATAGAAATCTACGTTGATTTATGAGTATTCGTATATAGATTTTGAAATTAATTTTCACTGTTTTATGTGTATTTTGCATATTTTTTCAATACAAATTTACCTTATTGTATATGCATTTTGTATATTAATTTTAATACAAATTTAATTATGCTATGTGTATTTTTGTATATGTATTTTTATAAAATTATGCTTTATTTTATGGGTATTTTGCATTTTTATTCTCATACAAATTTACATTATTTTATTTATATTCTGTTTTTTTTTAAACAATTTTACATTATTCTATGTGTATTTTGTATATCTATATTTATACGTATTGACTTAATTTTATGTGTATTCGTATATATATTTTGAAACAAATTTACATTGTTTTATATGTGTTTTTGCATATATCTTTCAATACAAGTTTACCTTATTGTATGTGCATTTTGTATATTTATTTCAATACAAATTTAAATATTTTATGTGTATTTTGGTATATATATTTTTATAAGAAATGCGCTATTTGATGGGAATTTTGCATCTTTATTTTCATACAAATTTACATTATTTTATTAATATTCGGTGTATTTATTTTGTTACGATTTCACATTATTCTATTTTTTTTTGTATATATATTTTTTTTTTACATATTTACATTATTTAAAGTGTATCTTGCATATATATTTCATACAAATTTATTATCTATTATTTATTTTCATGCAAATACACATTCTTTTCATGATATTTTGTTTATTTATTTTGACACGAGTCTACCTAGATATGTATTTTGTATATATATTTTTATACGTATTTAAATAATTTCATGTGTATTTTGTATATATATTTCTATAAAAATCTACGTTATTTTATGTGTATTCGTATATATATTTTGAAACAAATTAACTTTGTTTTATATGTATTTTTGAATATCTCTTTCAATACATATTTACCTTACTGTATATGCATTTTGTATATTTATTTCAATACAAATTTAAATATTTTATGTGTATTTTGGTATATATATTTTTATAAAAAATGCGCTATTTTATGGGAATTTTGCATCTTTCTTTTCATACAAATTTACATTATTTTATTGATATTCTGGTATTTATATTGATAGGATTTTACATTATTCTATTTCTTTTTGTATATATTTTTTATACTCATTTACCTTATTTCAAGTGTATCTTGCATATATATTTTATACAAATTTAAGTTATTTTAAGTGTATTTGTTTATATATTTTCATTCAAATTTACATTATTTTATGTGTATTTTGTATATGTATTTCAATACAAATTTACCTAATTTTACGTGTATTTTGTATATTTCTTTTCATACAAATTTTAAAAATTTTGTATTTTTGTATAGTTTTATACAAATTTAGTTTATTTTATGTACGCATTTACATTATTTAATGTGTGTTTTGTATATATATTTTTATGCAAATTTACTTTATTTTATGTCCATTTTGTACATATATTTTTGTAGAAATTTGCGTTATTTTATGTGTATTTGTATATGTTATCTCATACAAATTTACATTATTTTATTGCTATTTTGTTTATTTATTTTGATACGAATGAAAATAGATATACAAAATATACATAAAATAAACTAAATTTGTAGTAAAATATATATACAAAATACATAAAATAATGTAAATTTGTATCAAAATATTTTAACAGATGCGCATAAAATAACGTAAATTTGTTTTAAAATATACAAAATACAAATTAAATAATGTAAATATGTATAAAAAAATATATACAAAACACAAATAGAATAATGTAAAATCGTATCAAAATAAATACACTGAATATTAATAAAAATATGTAAATTTGTATGAAAATAAAGATGCAAAATACCCATTAAATAACGCATTTTTTATAAAAATATATATACCAAAATACACATGAAAAAATTAATTTGTATTAAAATAAATATACAAAATACACATACAATAAGGTAAATCTGTATTGAAATAGATATGCAAAATACATATAAAACAATGTAAATTTGTTTCAAAATATATATACGAATACACATAAAATAACGTAGATTTGTATAAAAATATATATACAAAATACACATAAAATGAAGTAAATACGTATAAGAAAATGTATACAAAATACACATAAAATAATGTAAATTCGTATCAAAATAAATAAACAAAATACCAATAAAAGAATGTGTATTTGTATATATATAAATATACAAAATACACATAAAATAACGTAAATTTTTATAAAACTATATACAAAAATACAGATAAAATAAGCTAAATTTGAATTGAAATGTATATAGAAAATACATAAAATAATGTAAATTTGTATCAAAATATTTATAAAAATACATATAATAACGTAAATTTGTTTAAAAATATATAAACAAAATACACATTAAGTAATGTAATTACGTATAAAAAATATGTACAAAATACACATATAATCATGTTATTCGTATCAAACTAAATAAACAAAATAGCAATAAAATAATGTAAATTTGTATGAGAAAACATATACAAATACATATAAAATTACGCCAATTTCCATAAAAATATATGTCCAAAAATGAACGTAAAATAAAGTAACTTTGGATAAAAATATATATACAAAACACACATTAAATAATGTAAATCCGTACATAAAATAACATAAATTTGTATAAAACTATATACAAAAATACAGAAAAATAATTTAAATTTGTATGAAAAGAAATATACAAAATACACATAAAATTAGGTTAATTTGTATTGAAATACATATACAAAATACATATAAGATAATGTAAATTTGAAAGAAAATATATAAACAAATACACATATAATAACGTAAATTTGTATGAAATATATAATCAAAATACACAATAAATAATGTAAATATGTATAAAAAAATATATACAAAACACAAATAGAATAATGTAAAATCGTATCAAAATATATACACAGAATATTAATAAAATAATGTAAATTTGTATGAAAATTAAGATGCAAAATACCTATAAAATAACGCTTTTTTTTTTTTTAAATATTGATACCAAAATACACATAAAATATTTGAATTTGTATTAAAATAAATATACAAAATGCACATACAATAAGGTAAATTTGTATTGAAATAGATATGCAAAATACATATAAAATAATATAAATTTGTTTCAAAATATATATACGAATACACATAAAATAACGTAGATTTCTATAAAAATACATATACAAAATACACATAATATTAAGTAAATACGTATAAAAGAATGTATACAAAATACACATAAAATAATGTAAATTCGTACAAATATAAATAAACAATATACCAATAAAAGAATGTGTGTTTGTATAAATATAAATATACAAAATGCACATAAAATAACTTAAATTTATATAAAACTATATACGTAAAATAACGCAAATTTCTATAAAAATATATGTACAAACATGAACATAAACTAAATTTGCATAAAACTAGATATTCAAAACACACTTTAGATAATGTAAATGAGTATAAAAATATGTATACAAAATACCTATGAAATAATCTAAATTCGTATCGAATTAAATTAAGAAGATATCAATAAAATAATGTAATTTTGGATGAAAATATATATACAAAATACACATAAAATAACCTAAATACAAATACAAATATACACATAAAATAATTTAAAATTGAATGAAATATATATACAAAATAAACATAAAATAAGGTAAATTTGTAATGAAGTATATGAAAAAATACACATAAAATAATATAAATTTGAATGAAAATATATATACAAATACAAATTAAATAACATGAATTTGTATAAATAACGTAATTTTTTTATGAAAATGTATATACAAAATACACATAAAATAATTTAAATACGTAGAAAAATATATATACAAAAAACACATAAAATAATGTAAATTTGTATGAAAATAATTATATAAACAAATACACAAAATAATGTAAATTTGGATAAAATATATACAAAATGAACATTAAATAATGTAAATATGTATAAAAAAAATATACAAAATACACATAGAATAATGTTAAATCGTATCAAAATAAATAAAGAGAATATCAATAAAATAATGTAAATTTGTATGAAAAAAAAATGCAAAATATCCATATAATAACGCATATTTGCATAAAAATGTATATAAAAAAATACATATAAAATAGTTAAATTTGTATTAAAATAAATATACAAAATGCACGTAAAATAAAGTAAATTTGTATTGAAATAGATATGCAAAATACACATCAATAATGTAAATTTGTATCAAAATATATATACGAATACTCATAAAATAGAGTAAATTTCTATGAAAATATACATACAAAATAGATATACAAAATACACATATAACTAGTTAAATTTGTATTTAAATACATGTACAAAAAACACATAAAATAATGTAGATTTGTATGAAATGAAAACAAATACATTTTATGTAAAATATATATACAAAATACATATAGAATAATGTAAAATCATATCAAAATAAATACTCAGAATATCAATAAAATAATGTAAATTTGTATGAAAATAAAGATGCAAAATACCCATAAAATAAAGCATATTTTTATAAAATACATATTCAAAAATACACATAGATTAATCAAATTTGTATTAAAATTAATATACAAAATGCACATACAAAAGGGTAAATTTGTATTGAAAAAATATGCAAAATACACATAAAATAATGTAAATTTGTTTCAAAATATATATACGAATAAACATAAAATAACGCAGATTTCTATAGAAATATATATACAAAATACACTTGAAATAATGTAAATACGTATAAAAATATATATACAAAATACACATTAAATAATGTTAATTCGTGTCAAAATAAATAAACAAAATATCATGAAAAGAATGTGTATTTGTATGAAAAAAGATATACAAAATACACAGTATGTGTATTTTGTATATTTATTTTAACACAAATTTAATTATTTTATGTGTACTTTGTATACATTTTCTTATACGTATTTACTTCATTTAATGTGTATTTTGTATATATATTTTTATAGTAATATACGTTATTTTATGTGTATTGGTATATATATTTTGAAGCAAATTTACATTGTTTTATATGTATTTAGCATATCTATTTCAATATAAATCTACCTTATTGTATGTGCATTTTGTATATTTATTGTAAGACAAATTTAAATATTTTATTATTTTGGTATATATATTTTAATAAAAAGAGTTTTATATAAATTTAAAATATTTTATGTGTATTTTGTATATCTATTTTCATACAAATACACATTTTTAATTGATATTTTGTTTATTTATTTTAACGCTATTTCACATTATTTAATGTGTATTGTGTATATATATTTTTATACGTATTTACGTCATTTCATGTGTATTTTGTATATATATTTCTATAGAAATATATGTTATTTTATGTGTATTGGTATATATATTTTGAAGCAAATTTACATTGTTTTATATGTATTTAGCATATCTATTTCAATATAAATCTACCTTATTGTATGTGCATTTTGTATATTTATTGTAAGACAAATTTAAATATTTTATTATTTTGGTATATATATTTTAATAAAAAGAGTTTTATACAAATTTAATTATTTTATGTGTATTTTTGTATATATTTTTATTTAAATATGAGATATTTTATGGGGATTTTGCATCTTTAATTTTATAAATTTTTACATTACGTACATATCTTTTATACGTATTTACATTATTTAATGTGTATTTTGTTTATATATTTTTATACAAATTTACGTTATTATATGTGTATTTGAATATATATTTTGATACAAATTTACACTATTTTATGTATTTTCTATATTTATTTCAATTCAAATTTAGCTTATTTTATGTGTCTTTTGTATATCTATTTTCATACAAATTTAATTATTTTTGTTTATTTTTGTATTAAGTTTTATACAATTTTACGTTAATTTATATTTTGTATATTTATATTTATACAAGTAAACATTCTTTTATTGGCATTTAGTTTATTTATTTTCACACAATTTACATTATTTTATGTGTAGTTTGTATACATTTTCTTATACGTATTTATTTCATTTTATGTGTATTTTGTATATATATTTTATAGAAATCTACGTTATTTTATGTGTATTCGTATGTATATTTTGAAACAAATTTACATTGTTTTATATGTATTTTGCATATCTATTTCAATACAAACTTACCTTATTGTATGTGCATTTTGTATAGTTATTGTATAAATTTAAATATTTTATGTGCATTTTGGTATATATATTTCCAAAAAATGCGTTGTTTTATGGGTTTGCATCTTTATTTTCATACAAATTTACATTATTTTATTAATATTCTGTATTTATTTTGATACTTTTTACAATATTCTATTTTTGTTTTGTATATATTATTATATACATTCTTACATTATTTAATTTATATTTTCTATATATATTTCATTCAAATTTTCGTTATTTTAAGTGTATTTGTTTATATATTTTTATTGAAATTTATATTATTTTATGTATTTTGTATATGTATTTCAATAGAAATTTACCTAATTTCATGTGTATTTTGTATATATATTTTATACAAATATCAATTATTTTTTGTGTATTTTTGTATAGAGTCTTATTCAAATTTACAATATTTTATGTGTATTTTGTATATATAATTTCATACAAATACAAATTCTTTTATTTATAATTTTTTTAATTATTTTGATGCGAATTTACATAAATTAATGTTTATTGTGTATATATATTTTTATACGTATTTACATCATTTCATGTGTATTTTTTATATATATTTCCATAGAAATCTACATTATTTTATGTGTATTCGTATATATAATTTAAAAAAAAAATTCATTTTTTTATATGCATTTTGAATATTCTATCAATACAAATTTACTTTATTGTATGTGTAATTTGAATATTAATTTTAATACAAATTTAATTATTCTATGTGTATTTTTGTATATGTATTTTTATAAAAATATGCTTTATTTTATGGGTATTTTGCATCTTTATTTTCATACAAAATTACATTATTTTATTGATATTCTGTGTATTTATTTTGATACGATTTTACATTATTCTATGTATATTTTGTATATCTATTTTATACCAATGTACGTTATTTTATGTGAAATTGTTTTCATTTCATACAAATTTACATTATTTCATGTGAATTTTGTACATGTATTTAAATACAAATTTAACTAATTATATGTGTATTTTGTATATCTATTTTCATACAAATTTAAATTAATTTTGTGTATTTTTGTATATATTTTTATTCAAATTTTCGTAATTTTATGTGTATTTTGTATATTTATTTTCCGACAAATATACGTTCTTTTATTTATTTATTTTGATACGAATTTTCATTTTTTTTAGGTGTATTTGAAATATATATTTTTATACTTATTTACATAATTTTATATGTATTTTGAATATATATTTTCATAGAAACTTACTCTATATGTATATGTATAGAAAATACACATGAAATAATCTAAATTCGTATCGAAATAAATGAACAAAATACCGATAAAATAATGTAATTTTGAATGAAAATATATATAGAAAATACACATAAAATAACGTAAATACAAATAAATATATACACATAAAATGATTTGAATTTGAATGAAAATAGATATAAAAATAAACTTAAAATAAGGCAAATTTATAATGAAATATATATACAAAATACACATAAAATAATGTAGATTTGTTTCAAAATATATATACGAATACACATAAAATAACGTAGATTTCTATAGAAATATATATACAAAATACATATGAAATGTTGTAAATACGTATAAAAATATATATACAAAATACACATTAAATAATGTAAATTCGTGTCAAAATAAATAATTAAAATATCAATAAAAGAATGTGTATTTGTATAAAAATACATATACAAAATACACATAAAATAACGTAAATTTGTATAAAACTATATATAAAAATACACAAACATAAGTTATATTTGTATGAAAATAAATATACAAAATACACATAAAATTAGGTAAATTTGTAAAGAAATACATATACAAAATACACATAAAATAATGTAAATTTGAATGAAAATATATAAACAAATACACTTATATTAACATAAATTTGTATAAAATATATATAAAAAATACTCATTAAATAATGTAAATATGTATAAAAAATATATATACAAAACACAAATAGAATAATGAAAAATCGTATTAAAATAAATACACAGAATGTAAATAAAAAAATGTAAATTTGTATGAAAATAAAGATGCAAAATACCCATAAAATAACGCATTTTTTATAAATATACAAAAAAACACATGAAAGGATGTAAATATGTATAAAAATATATATACAAAATACACATTAAATAATGTAAATTCACGTCAAAATAAATAAACAAAATATCAATAAAGGAATGTGTATTTGTATGAAAATAAATATACAAAATACACATAAGATAACATAAATTTGTATAAAACTATATACAAAAATACACAAAACTAATTAAAATTTGTATGAAAATAAATATACAAAATACACATATATTAGGTAAATTTGTTTGTAAATACATATACAAAATACACATAAAATACTGTAAATTTGAATGAAAATACATAAACAAATACACTTTAAATAACGTAAATTTGTATAAAAAAATATATACAAAACACAAATAGAATAATGTAAAATCGTATCAAAATAAATACACAGAATATTAATAAAATGATGTAAATTTGTATGAAAATAAAGAAGCAAAATACCCACAAAATAACGCATTTTTTTAAAATATATATACAAAAATACACATAGAATTTTTTATTTGTATTAAAATAAATATACAAAATACACATACAATAAGGTAAATCTGTATTGAAATAGATATGCAAAATACATATAAAACAATGTAAATTTGTTTCAAAATATATATACGAATACACATAAAATAACGTAGATTTGTATAAAAATATATATACAAAATACACGTAAAATGAAGTAAATACGTATAAAATAATGTATACAAAATACACATAAAATAATGTAAATTCGTATCAAAAAAAATAAACAAAATACCAATAAAAGAATGTGTATTTGTATAAATATAAATATACAAAATACAAATAAAATAACGTAAATTTGTATAAAACTATATACAAAAATACACAGAAGTAATTGAATTCGTTTGAAAATAGATATACAAAATACAGATAAAATAAGCTAAATTTGAATTGAAATGTATATACAAAATACATAAAATAATGTAAATTTGTATCAAAATATTTAAAAAAATACATATAATAAAATATATAAACAAAATACACATTAAGTAATGTAAATACGTATAAAAAATATGTACAAAATACACATATAATCATGTAATTCGTATCAAACTAAATAAACAAAATAGCAATAAAATAATGTAAATTTGTATGAGAAAACATATACAAATTCATATAAAATAACGCTAATTTCTATAAAAATATATGTCCAAAAATGAACGTAAAATAAATTAACTTTGGATAAAAATATATATACAAAACACACATTAAATAATGTAAATGCGTACATAAAATAACCTAAATTTGTATAAAACTATATATAAAAATACACAAAAATAATTTAAATTTGTATGAAAAGAAATATACAAAATACACATAAAATTAGGTTAATTTCTATTGAAATACATATACAAAATACACATAAAATAATGTAAATTTGAAAGAAAATATATAAACAAATACACATATAATAACGTAAATTTGTATGAAATATATATACAAAATACACATTAAATAATGTATATATGTATTAAAAAAAATATATACAAAACCCAAATAGAATAATGTAAAATCGAATCAAAATATATACACAGAATATTAATAAAATAATGTAAATTTGTATGAAAATTAAGATGCAAAATACCTATAAAATAACGCATTTTTTATAAAATTATTGATACCAAAATACACATAAAATATTTGAATTTGTATCAAAATAAATATACAAAATGCACATACAATAAGGTAAATTTGTATTGAAATAGATATGCAAAATACATATGAAATAATGTAAATTTGTTTCAAAATATATATGCGAATACTCATAAAATAACGTAGATTTCTATAAAAATAAATATACAAAATACACATAAAATTAAGTAAATACGTATAAAAAAATGTATTCAAAATACACATAAAATAATGTAAATTCGTAAAAATATAGCAATAAAAGAATGTGTATTTGTATAAATATAAATATACAAAATGCACATAAAATAACGTAAATTTATATAAAACTATTTACATAAAATAACGGAAATTTCTAAAAAAATATATGTCCAAAAATGAACGTAAAATAAATTAACTTTGGATAAAAATATATATACAAAACACACATTAGATAATGTAAATGAGTAAAAAAATATGTATACAAAATACCTATGAAATAATCTAAATTCGTATCGAATTAAATTAAGAAAATACCAAAATAATAATGTAATTTGGATGAAAATATATATTCAAAATACGCATAAAATAACCTAAATACAAATACAAATATACACATAAAATAATTTAAAATTGAATGAAATAAATATACAAAATAAACATAAAATAAGGTAAATTTGTAATGAAATATATGAAAAAATACACATAAAATAATATAAATTTGTATAAAAAAATATATATACAAATACACATTAAATACCATGAATTTGTATAAAATTTGTATCAAAATATATACTTATACACACAATAAAATAACGTAATTTTTTTATGAAAATGTATATACAACATACACATAAAATAATTTAAATACGTAGAAAAATATATATACAAAAAACACATCAAATAATGTAAATATGTATGAAAATATATAAACAAATACACATAAAATAATGTAAATTTGGATAAAATATATATACAAAATGAACATTAAATAATGTAAATGTATATATAAAAAAAAAAAAAAAAAAACATAGAATAATGTTAAATCGTATCAAAATAAATAAAGAGAATATCAATAAAATAGTGTAAATTTGTATGAAAATAAAGATGCAAAATATCCATATAATAACGCATATTTGCATAAAAATATATATACAAAAATACATATAAAATAATTAAATTTGTATTAAAATAAATATACAAAATGCACGTACAATAAAGTAAATTTGTTTTGAAATAGATATGCAAAATACACATTAATAATGTAAATTTGTATCAAAATATATATACGAATACTCATAAAATAGAGTAAATTTCTATGAAAATATACATACAAAATAGATATACAAAATACACATATAACTAGTTAAATTTGTATTTAAATACATGTAAAAAAACACATAAAATAATGTAGATTTGTATGAAATGAAAACAAATACATTATATATAAAATATATATACAAAATACACATAGAATAATGTAAAACATATCAAAATAAATAAACAGAATATCAATAAAATAATGTAAATTTGTATGAAAATAAAGATGCAAAATGCACATACAATAAAGTATATTTTTATAAAAATACATATACAAAAATACACATAGATTAATCAAATTTGTATTAAAATTAATATACAAAATGTACATACCATAAGGTAAATTTGTAATGAAAAAATATGCAAAATACACATAAAACAATGTAAATTTGTTTCAAAATATATATACGAATACACATAAAATAACGCAGATTTCTATAGAAATATATATACAAAATACACTTGAAATAATGTAAATACGTATAAAAATATATATACAAAATACACATTAAATAATGTTAATTCGTGTCAAAGTAAATAAACAAAATATCATGAAAAGAATGTGTATTTGTATGAAAATAGATATACAAAATACACATAAAATAGCCTAAATTTGTATAAAACTATATACAAAAATACACAAAAATCATTTAAACTTGTATGAAAATAAATATACAAAAAACATATAAAAATAGGTAAATTTGTATTGAAATACATATACAAAATACACATAAAAGAATGTAAATTTGAATAAAAATACATAAACAAATACACTTAAAATAACGTAAATTTGTTTAAAAAAATATATACAAAATACAAATAGCATAATGTAAAATCGTATAAAAATAAATACACAGAATATTAATAAAATAATGTAAATTAGTATGAAAATAAAGAAGCAAAATACCCATAAAATAACGCATTTTTTTTTTAATATATATACAAAAAAACACATAAAAAAATTATTTGTATTAAAATAAATATACAAAATACACATACAATAAGGTAAATTTGTATTGAAATAGATATGCAAAATACATATAAAACAATGTAAATTTGTTTCAAAATATATATATGAATACACATAAAATAACGTAGATTTGTATAAAAATATATATACAAAATACACGTAAAATGAAGTAAATACTTATAAAAAAATGTATACAAAATACACATAAAATAATGTAATTTCGTATCAAAATAAATAAACAAAATACCAATAAAAGAATGTGTATTTGTATAAATATAAATATACAAAATACACATAAAATAACGTAAATTTGTATAAAACTATATACAAAAATACACAAAAATAATTTAAATTTGTATGAAAAGAAATATAGAAAATACACTTAAAATTAGGTTAATTTGTATTGAAATACATATATAAAATACACATAAAATAATGTAAATTTGAAAGAAAATATATAAACAAATACACATATAATAACGTAAATTTGTATGAAATATATATATAAAATACACATTAAATAATGTAAATATGTATAAAAAAATATATATACAAAACGCAAATAGAATAATGTAAAATCGTATCAAAATTTTCGTTATTATATGTATTTTTTTAAATATTTTGATACAAATCTACATTATTTTATGTATTTTGTATATACATTTCAATTCAAATTTAGCTTATTTTATCTGTATTTTGTATATCTATTTTCATACGAATTTAATTACTTCTGTGTATTTTTGTATATAGTTTTATATAAATTAACGTTATTTTATGTGTATTTTGTATATTTATATTTATACAAATACACATTCTTTTATTGGTATTTTGTTTATTTATTTTGATACGAACTTACCTTATTTTATGTGTATTTTGTATAAATTTTTTTATAAATTTACTTATTTATGTATATTTTGTATATATATACATTATTTTTATGTATTTTCGCATATATTTTTGAACAAATTTACATTGTTATGTGTTTTGCATATTTATTTTCAATACAAATTTACCTATTGTTTTTTTTTTGTATATTTATTTTTTTTATGTATTTTGTATATATATTTTATAAATAAAAATGTTATTTTATGGGTATTTTGCTTTATTTTCATCCAATTACATTATTTTATTAATATTCTGTGTATTTATTTTGATACGATTTAACATTATTTGTGTTTTGTATATATTTTATACAAATTTACGTAATTTAAGTGTATTTGTTTATGTATTTTCATTCAAATTTACATTATTTTATGTGTATTTTGTATTCAATACATTCAATACAAATTTATATGTGTATTTTGTATATTTATTCCATAAATTTAAAATATTTTGTGTATTTTTGTAAATAGTTTGATACAAATTTGTTATTTATGAGAATTTTGTATATCTATTTTCTACAAATACACATTTCTTTATTTATATTTTGTTTATTTATTTTGACATGAATTTACATTTAATGTATTTTGTATATATATTTCTATACAATTTACATCATTTTCATGTGTGTTTATATATTTAAAAAAATTTATATTATTTATTGTGTTTTTTTTATATATATATATATATATATATATATATATATATATATATATATATATATATATATATATATATATATATATATATATATATATATATATATATATATATATATACATATATATATATATATATATATATATATATATATATATATACATATATATATATATATATATATATATATATATATATATATATATATATATATACACATATATATATTTGTAATTTATTTATTATAAATTAATATATATTATGTATTTTATATATATTATAGAAATACCTTATTTCATGTGTATTCGTATATATATTTTGAAACAAATTTGCATTGTTTATATGTATTTTGCATATCTATTTTTGTGTATTCTGTATTTATTTTTGTTATACATAGAATAATGTAAAATCGTATCAAAATAAGTACACAGAATATCAATAAAATAATTTAAATTTGTATGGAAATAAAGATGCAAAATACCTATAAAATGAAGTTTTTTTTTTAAATACATATACAAAAATACACATAGAATAATTAAAAATGTGTTAAAATTAATATACAAAATGCTCATACAATAAGGTAAGTTTGTATTGAAAAAAAAAGCAAAATACACAGAAAACAGTGTAAATTTGTTTCAAAATATATATACGAATACACATAAAATAACGTTGATTTCTATAGAAATATATATACAAAATACACATGAAATGATGTAAATACGTATAAAAATATATACAAAATACACATTAAATACTGTAAATTCGCGTCAAAATAAATGAACAAAATATCAATAAAAGAATGTGTATTTGTATGAAAATGGATATACAAAATACACATAAAATAACCTAAATTTGTATCAAACTATATTCTAAAATACACAAAAATATTATAAATTTGTATGAAAATAAATATACAAAATACACATAAAATTAGGTAGATTTGTATTGAAATACATATACAAAATACACATAAAATAATGTAAATTTGAATGAAAAGACATAGACAAATACACTTAAAATAACGTAAATTTATATAAAAAAAAATATATACAAAACACAAATAGAATAATGTAAAATCGTATCAAAATAAATACACAGAATATTAATAAAATAATGTATATTTGTATGAAAATAAAGAGGCAAAATACCCATAAAATAACACACTTTTTTTATTTATAAAAATATATATACCAAAATACATACAAAAAAAATTTATATTAAAATAAATATATAAAAAACACATACAATAAGGTAAATTTGTATTGAAATAGATATGCAAAATACATATTAAACAATGTAAATTTGTTTCAAAATATAAATACGAATACACCTAAAATAACGTAGATTTCTATAAAAATATATATACAAAATACACATAAAATGAAGTAAATACGTATAAAAAAAATGTATACAAAATACACATAAAATAATGTAAATTCGTATCAAAATAAATATACAAAATACCAATAAAAGAATGTATATTTGTATAAATATAAATATACAAAATACACATAAAATAACGTAAATTTATATAAAACTATATACAAAAATACAAAAAAGTATTTTAATTTGTATGAAAATAGATATACAAAATAAGGTAAATTCGTTTCAAATTCAATAAACAAAATTCAGATAAAAGAAAGTATATTTGTATAATAAATAAATAATAAAAATACACATAAAATAACGAAAATTTGTTTGAAAATATATAAAAAAATAAACGAAAATAATTTCAATTTGTATGGAAATAAATATACAAAATACACATGTATTTTTTATATCTATTTTCACACAAATTTAATTACTTTTGTGTATTTTTGCATATAGTTTTATATAAATTTACGTTATTTTATTTGTATTTTGTATATTTATATTTATACAATACACATTCTTTTATTAGTATTTTGTTTATTTATTTTGATACGAGTTTACATTATTTTATGTGTATTTTGTATAACTTTTTTTATACGTATTTACTTTATTTTATGTGTATTTTGTATATTCATTTTAATACAAATTCGAATATTTTATGTGTGTCTTGGTATAAATATTTTTATAAAAAATGCGTTATTTTATGGGTGTTTTGCATCTTAATTTTCATACAAATTTACATTATTTTATTAATATTCTGTGTATTTATTTTGATACGATTTTTTATTATTCTATTTGTGTTTTGTATATATTTTTTATACATATTTACATTATTTAATGTGTATTTTTTATATATATTGTATACAAATTTACGTTATTTTAAGTGTATTTGTTTATATATTTATAAATTTGTATTGAAATACATACACAAAATACACATAAAATAATGTAAATTTGAATGAAAATACATAAACAAATACACTTAAAATAACGTAAATTTGTATAAAAAAAATATGTACAAAACATAAAATAGAATAATGTAAAATCGTATCAAAATAAATACACAGAATATTAATAAAATAATGTAAATTTGTATGAAAATAAAGAAGCAAAATACCCATAAAATAACGCTTTTTTTTTATTTATAAAAATATATATACCAAAATACACATCAAAAAATTAAATTTGTATTAAAATAAATATACTAAAAAAACATAAAATAAGGTAAATTTGTATTGAAATAGATATGCAAAATACATATAAAACAATGTAAATTTGTTTCAAAATATATATACGAATACACATAAAATAACGTAGATTTCTATAAAAATATATATACAAAATACACATAAAATGAAGTAAATACGTATAAAAAAATTTATACAAAATAGACATAAAATAATGTAAATTCGTATCAAAATAAATATACAAAATACCAATAAAAGAATGTGTATTTGTATAAATATAAATATACAAAGTACACATAAAATAACGTAAATTTATATAAAACTATATACAAAAATACACAAAAGTATTTTAATTTGTATGAAAATAGATATACAAAATAAGGTAAATTCGTTTCAAATTCAATTAACAAAATTCAGATAAAAGAAAGTATATTTGTAGAATAAATAAATATACAAAATACACATAAAATAACGAAAATTTGTTTGTAAATATATAAAAAAATAAACAAAAATAATTTCAATTTGTAAGAAATAAATATACAAAATACACATGTATTTTGTATATCTATTTTCACACAAATTTAATTACTTTTGTGTATTTTTGCATATAGTTTTATATAAATTTGCGTTATTTTATTTGTTTTTTGTATATTTATATTTATACAATACACATTCTTTTATTAGTATTTTGTTTATTGATTTTGATACGAGCTTACATTATTTTATGTGTATTTTGTATCCTTTTTTTTATAAGTATTTACTTCATTTTATGTGTATTTTGTATATTTATTTTCATAGAAATCTACGTTATTTTATGTGTATTCGTATATATATTTTGAAAAAAAATTTACATGGTTTTATATGTATTTTGCATATCTCTTTCAATACAAATTTACCTTATTGTATGTGCATTTTGTATATTTATTTTAATACAAATTCAAATATTTTATGTGTGTCTTGGTATAAATATTTAAAAAAAAATGCGTTATTTTATGGCTATTTTGCATCTTAATTTTCATACAAATTTACATTATTTTATTAATATTCTGTGTATTTATTTTGACACGATTTTATATTATTCTATTTGTGTTTTGTATATATATTTTTTATACATATTTACATTATTTAATGTGTATTTTCTATATATATTTCATACAAATTTTCGTTATTTTAAGTGTATTTGTTTATATATTTTTATTCAAATTTACATTATTTTATGTGTATTTTGTATATTTTTTATACAAATTTAGGTGATTTTATGTGTATATTGTATATCTATTTTCATACAAATACACATTCTTTTATTGATATTTTGTTTATTTATTTTGACGCGAATTTACATTATTTAATGTGTATTTTATATATATATTTTAATACGTGTTTACATCATTTGATGTGTATTTTGTATATATATTTCTATACATTTTTTCTTTAGATTTTGAAATAAATTTACACTGTTTTATGTGTATTTTTTTATTTTTTCAATACAAATTTACCTTATTGTATATGCATTTTGTATATTAATTTTAATACAAATTTAATTATGCTTTGTGTATTTTTGTATATGTATTTTATAAAATATGCTAAATATTTTATGGGTATTTTGCATTTTATTTTCATACAAATTTACATTATTTTATTTATATTCTGTTTATTTTTTAAAACATTTTACATTATTCTATGTGTATTTTGTATATCTATTTTTATACGTATTTAATTTATGTGTATTTTGTATATTTTTATAGAAATCTACGTTATTTTATGTGTATTCGTATATATATTTTGAAACAAATTAACATTGTTTTATGTGTATTTTTGAATATCTCTTTCAATACAAGTTTACCTTATAGTATGTGCATTTAAATATTTAAATATTTTATGTGTATTTTGGTATATATATTTTTATAAGAAATGTGCTATTTGATGGGAATTTTGCATCTTTATTTTTATCCAAATTTACATTATTTTATTAATATTCGGTATTTATTTTGATACGATTTCATTATTCTATTTGTTTTTTTATATATATTTTTTACATATTTACATTATTTAATGTGTATCTTGCATATATATTTCATTCAAATTTATTTTCTATTATTTATTTTCATACAAATACATTCTTTTCATGATATTTTGTTTATTTATTTTGACACGAATTTAATTAGATATGTATTTTGTATATATATTTTATACATATTTACATAATTTCATGTGTATTTTGTATATATATTTCTATAGAAGTCTACGTTATTTTATGTGTATTCGTATATATATTTTGAAACAAATTTACTTTGTTTTATATGTATTTTGAATATCTCTTCAATACATATTTACCTTACTGTATATGCATTTTGTATATTTATTTCAATACAAATTTAAATATTTTATGTATTTTTGGTATATATATTTTATAAAAATGCGATATTTCATGGGAATTTTGCATCTTTCTTTTCAAATTTACATTATTTTATTGATATTCTGTATTTATATTGATAGGATTTTACATTATTCTATTTCTTTTTTGTAAATATTTTTTTATACACATTTACAATATTTAATGTGTATCTTGCATATATATTTTATACAAATTTACGTTATTTTAAGTGTATTTGTTTATATATTTTCATTCAAATTTACATTATTCTATGTGTATTTTGTATATGTATTTCAATACAAATTTACCTAATTTTATGTGTATTTTGTATATTTCTTTTCATACAAATTTTAAATATTTTTGTGTATTTTTGTATATAGTTTTATACAAATTTAGGTTATTTTATGTACGCATTTATTTTTATCTAATGTGTGTTTTGTATATATATTTTTATGCAAATTTACTTTATTTTATGTGCATTTTTGTACATATATTTTTTTAGAAATTTGCGTTAATTTATGTGTATTTGTATATGTTTTCTCATACAAATTTACATTATTTGATTGCTATTTTGTTTATTTATTTTGATACGAATGAAAATAGATATACAAAATATACATAAAATAAACTAAATTTGTATTGAAATATATATACAAAATACATAAAATAATGTAAATTTGTATCAAAATATTTTAACAGATGCGCATAAAAAAACGTAAATTTGTTTCAAAATATACAAAATACACATCAAATAATGTAAATATGTATAAAAAAATATATACAAAACACAAATAGAATAATGTAAAATCGTATTAAAATACATACACAGAATATTAATAAAACAATGTAAATTTGTATGAAAATAAAGATGCAAAATGCCCATTAAATAACGCATTTTTTATAAAAATATATATACCAAAATACACATGAAAAAATTTATTTGTATTAAAATAAATAAACAAAATACACATACAATAAGGTAAATCTGTATTGAAATAGATATGCAAAATACATATAAAACAATGTAAATTTGTTTCAAAATATATATACGAATACACATAAAATAACGTAGATTTGTTTAAAAATATATATACAAAATACACATAAAATGAAGTAAATACGTATAAGAAAATGTATACAAAATACACATAAAATAATGTAAATTCGTATCAAAATAAATAAACAAAATACCAATAAAAGAATGTGTATTTGTATAAATATAAATATACAAAATACACATTAAATAACGTAAATTTGTATAAAACTATACAAAAATACACAGAAGTAATTAAATTCGTATGAAAATAGATATACAAAATACAGATAAAATAAGCTAAATTTGAATTGAAATGTATATACAAAATACAATATTTTATGTGTATATTTGTATTTGTATTTAGGTTATTTTATGTATATTTTGTATATATATTTTCATCCAAAATTTCATTATTTTATTGGTATTTTCTTAATTTAATTCGATACGAGTTTAGATTATTTCATAGGTATTTTCTATACATATTTTTATACTCATTTACATTATCTAATCTGTGTTTTGTATATATATTTTTATGCAAATTTATTTTATGTTCATTTTTGTACATATATTTTTATAGAAATTTGCATTATTTTATGTATATAGTTTTATATAAATTTACGTTATTTTATGTGCATTTTGTATATTTATATTTATACAAATACACATTCTTTTATTGGTATATTGTTTATTTACATTTATACGAATTTACATTATTTTATGTGTATTTTGTATACATTTTTAATACGTATTTACTTTATTTTATAGGTATTTTGTATATGTATTTTTATAAAAATCTACGTTATTTTATGTGTATTCGTATATATATTTTGAAACAAATTTTCATTATTTTATATGTATTTTGCATATCTATTTTAATACAAATTTACCTTATTGTATATGCATTTTGTATATTTATTTTAATTCAAATTGAAATATTTTATGTGTATTTTGGTATCAATAATTTTATAAAAACACGTAAATTTGTATAAAAAAATATGTACAAAACACAAATAGAATAATGTAAAATCGTATCAAAATAAATACACAGAATATTAATAAAGTAATGTAAATTTTTATGAAAATAAAGAAGCAAAATACCCATAAAATAACGCTTTTTTTATAAAAATATATATAGCAAAATACATATCAAAAAATTAAATTTGTATTAAAATAAATATACAAAAAACACATACAATAAGGTAAATCTGTATTGAAATAGATATGCAAAATACATATAAAACAATGTAAATTTGTTTCAAAATATATATACGAATACACATAAAATAACGTAGATTTCTATAAAAATATATATACAAAATACACATAAAATGAAGTAAATACGTATAAGAAAGTGTATACAAAATACACATAAAATAATGTAAATTCGTATCAAAATAAATAAACAAAATACCAATAAAAGAATGTGTATTTGTATAAATATAAATATACAAAATACACATAAAATAACGTAAATTTGTATAAAACTATACAAAAATACACAGAAGTAATTAAATTCGTATGAAAATAGATATACAAAATACAGATAAAATAAGCTAAATTTGAATTGAAATGTATATACAAAATACAATATTTTATGTGTATATTTGTATTTGAATTTAGGTTATTTTATGTATATTTTGTATATATATTTTCATCCAAAATTTCATTATTTTATTTGTATTTTCTTAATTAATACGAATTTATTTAGATTATTCATAGGTATTTTCTATACATATTTTATACTCATTTACATTATCTAATCTGTGTTTGTATATATATTTTATGCAAATTTATTTTATGTCATTTTGTACATATATTTTTATAGAAATTTGCGTTATTTTATGTATATAGTTTTATATAAATTTACGTTATTTTATGTGCATTTTGTATATATATATTTATACAAATACACATTCTTTTATTGGTATATTGTTTATTTACATTTATACGAATTTACATTATTTTATGTGTATTTTGTATACTTTTTTTTATACGTATTTACTTTATTTTATATGTTTTTTGTATATGTATTTTTATAAAAATCTACGTTATTTTATGTGTATTCGTATATATATTTTGAAACAAATTTTCATTATTTTATATGTATTTTGCATATCTATTTTAATACAAATTTACCTTATTGTATATGCATTTTGTATATTTATTTTAATACAAATTGAAATATTTTATGTGTATTTTGGTATCAATAATTTTATAAAAAAACGTAAATTTGTATAAAAAAATATGTACAAAATACAAATAGAATAATGTAAAATCGTATCAAAATAAATACACATAATATTAATAAAGTAATGTAAATTTGTATGAAAATATAGAAGCAAAATACCCATAAAATAACGCTTTTTTTTTATAAAAATATATATAGCAAAATACATATCAAAAAATTAAATTTGTATTAGAATAAATATACAAAAAACACATAAAATAAGGTAAATCTGTTTTGAAATAGATATGCAAAATACATATAAAACAATGTAAATTTGTTTCAAAATATATATACGAATACACATAAAATAACGTAGATTTCTATAAAAATATATATACAAAATACACATAAATTGAAGTAAATACGTATAAAAAAATGTATACAAAATACACATAAGATAATGTAAATTCGTATCAAAATAAATAAACAAAATACCAATAAAAGAATGTGTATTTGTATAAATATAAATATACAAAATACACATATAAATTTGTATGAAAATGTATAAACAAATACACATTAAATAACATGAATTTGTATAAAATTTGTATCAAAATATATACTTATACACATAATAAAATAACGTAATTTTTTTATGAAAATGTATATACAAAATACACAATAATTTAAATACGTAGAAAAATATATATACAAAAAACACATAAAATAATGTAAATTTGTATGAAAATATATAAACAAATACACATAAAATAATGTAAATTTGGATAAAATATATATACAAAATGAACATTAAATAATGTAAATATGTATAAAAAAAAATATACAAAATACACATAGAATAATGTTAAATCGTATCAAAATAAATAAAGAGAATATCAATAAAATATTGTAAATTTGTATGAAAATAAAGATGCAAACTATCCATATAATAACGCATATTTGCATAAAAATATATATACAAAAATACATATAAAATAGTTAAATTTGTATTAAAATAAATATACAAAATGCACGTAAAATAAAGTAAATTTGTATTGAAATAGATATGCAAAATACACATCAATAATGTAAATTTGTATCAAAATATATATACGAATACTCATAAAATAGAGTAAATTTCTATGAAAATATACATACAAAATAGATATACAAAATACACATATAACTAGTTAAGTTTGTATTTAAATACATGTACAAAAAACACATAAAATAATGAAGATTTGTATGAAATGAAAACAAATACATTTTATATAAAATATATTTACAAAATACACATAGAATAATGTAAAATCATATATAAAAAAATACACAGAATATCAATAAAATAATGTAAATTTGTATGAAAATAAAGATGCAAAATACCCATAAAATAAAGCATATTTTTATAAAAATACATATACAAAAATACACATAGATTAATCAAATTTGTTTTAAAATTCATATACAAAATGCACATACAATAAGGTAAATTTGTATTGAAAAAATATGCAAAATACCCATAAAATAATGTAAATTTGTTTCAAAATATATATACGAATACACATAAAATAACGCAGATTTCTATAGAAATATATATACAAAATACACTTGAAATAATGTAAATACGTATAAAAATATATATACAAAATACACATTAAATAATGTTATTTTGTGTCAAAATAAATAAACAAAATATCATGAAAAGAATGTGTATTTGTATGAAAAAAGATATACAAAATAAACAGTATGTGTATTTTGTATATTTATTTTAACACAAATTAAATTATTTTATGTGTACTTTGTATACATTTTCTTATACGTATTTACTTCATTTTATGTGTATTTTGTATATATATTTTTATAGTAATCTACGTTATTTTATGTGTATTGGTATATATATTTTGAAGCAAATTTACATTGTTTTATATGTATTTAGCATATCTATTTCAATATAAATCTACCTTATTGTATGTGAATTTTGTATATTTATTGTAAGACAAATTTAAATATTTTATTATTTTGGTATATATATTTTAATAAAAAGAGTTTTATATAAATTTAAAATATTTTATGTGTATTTTGTATATCTATTATCATACAAATACACATTTTTTATTGATATTTTGTTTATTTATTTTGACGCGATTTCACATTATTTAATGTGTATTGTGTATATATATTTGTATACGTATTTACGTCATTTCATGTGTATTTTGTATATATTTCTATAGAAATATATGTTATTTTATGTATCTGTATACATATATTAAACACATATACATTGTTTTTTATGTGCATTTTGCATTTTTTTCAATATATAAATTTAGCTTATTACGTGCATTTTTTTGTATATTAATTTTATTTACAAATTAATTTATTCTATGTGTTTTCATAATATGTATTTTTTAAAAAAAATGCTTTATGTCGTAATTTTATGTGAATTTTGTATATTTATTTTCCTACAAATATACGTTCTTTTATCGGAATTTTGTTTATTTATTTTGATACGAATTTTCATTATTTTAGGTGTATTTGATATATATATTTTATACTTATTTACATAATTTTATATGTATTTTGAATATATATTTTCATAATTTACTCTATTTATGTGTATTCGTATATATATTTTGATACAAATTTACATTATTTATGTGTATTTCGCATATCTATTTCAATACAAATTTTCTTTCTTGTATGTGCCTTTTGTATATTTATTTTGATGCAAATTTAATTATTTTATGTGTATTTTTGTATATATATTTTTAAACAAATATGCGTTATTATATGGGTATTTTGCATCTCTATTTTCATACAAATTTACATTATTTTATTGATTGTCTGTTTATTTATTTTGATACGATTTTACGTTATTCTGTGTATTTTGTATATATATTTTTAGACATATTTACATTATTAAATGTATATTTTGTACATATATTTTATGAAAATTTACGTTTTCTTATGTGTATTTGTTTATATATTTTCATACAAATTTACATTATTTTATGTGTATTTTGTATATGTATTTCAATAAAAATTTGCCTAATTTCATTTGTATTTTGCATATCTATTTTCAAACAAATTTAAATTATTTTTGTGTATTTTTGTATTAATTTTATACAATTTTTTTTTTATTTGTATTTTGTATATATATTTTCCTACACAGATACATTCTTTTAGAGGAAATTTTGTTTATTTATTTTGATACGAATTTACATTATTTTATGTGCATTTTTTATATATATTTTTCTATGTATTTACATTATTTTATGTGTATTTTTGTATATATTTTCATAAAATTTACGTAATTTTATTGTTTGTATTCTTATATCTTTTTATAAAAAAATTAATAATTTAATGTGATTTTTTCAAAAATATTTTAATAAAAATCTACCTTATTGTAATTTAATTATGTATATTTATTTTAATACTAATTAAATTATTTTATGTGTATTTTTGTATATATTTTTTTTTAAATATGAGATATTTTATGGGTATTTTGCATCTTTAATTTTATAAATTTTTACATTACGTACATATCTTTTATACGTATTTATATTATTTAATGTGTATTTTGTTTATATATTTTTATACAAATTTACGTTATTATATGTGTATTTGAATATATATTTTGATACAAATTTACACTATTTTATGTATTTTCTATATTTATTTCAATTCAAATTTAGCTTATTTTATGTGTCTTTTGTATATCTATTTTCATACAAATTTAATTATTTTTGTTTATTTTTGTATTAAGTTTTATACAATTTTATGTTAATTTATGTGTATTTTGTATATTTATATTTATACAAGTAAAAATTCTTTAATTGGCATTTAGTTTATTTATTTTGATACGAATTTAGATTATTTTATGTGTATTTTGTATACATTTTCTTATGCGTATTTACTTCATTTTATGTGTATTTTGTATATATATTTTATAGAAATCTACGTTATTTTATGTGTATTCGTATGTATATTTTGAACCAAATTTACATTGTTTTATATGTATTTTGCATATCTATTTCAATACAAATTTACCTTATTGTATGTGTATTTTGTATATTTATTGTAATACAAATTTAAATATTTTATGTGCATTTTGGTATATATATTTACATAAAAAATGCGTTGTTTTATGGGTATTTTGTATCTTTATTTTCATACAAATTTACATTATTTTATTAATATTCTGTGTATTTATTTTGATACTATTTTACATTATTCTATTTTAGTTTTGTATATATTTTTTTATACATATTTACATTATTTAATGTGTATTTTCTATATATATTTCATACAAATTTTCGTTATTTTAAGTGTATTTGTTGATATATTTTTATTCAAATTTATATTATTTTATGTGTATTTTGTATAAGTATTTCAATAGAAATTTACCTAATTTCATGTGTATTTTGTATATATATTTTATACAAATTTATATTATTTTTTGTGTATTTTTGTATAGAGTTTTATTCAAATTTGCAATATTTTATGTGTATTTTGTATATCTATTTTCATACAAATACACATTCTTTTATTGATATTTTGTTTATTTATTTTGATGCGAATTTACATAATTTAATGTGAATTGTGTATATATATATATTTTATACGTATTTACGTCATTTCATGTGTATTTTGTATATATATTTCTAAAGAAATATACGTTATTTTATATGTATTCGTATATATATTTTGAAACTTATATACATTGTTTTTTGTGCATTTTGCATATTTTTTCATACAAATTTATCTTATTGTACGTGCATTTTCTATATTAATTCTAATACAAATTTAGCTATTCTATGTGTATTTTTGTATACGTATTTTTATAAAAATATGCTTTATTTTATGGGTATTTTGCATCTTTATTTTCATTCAAAATTACATTATTTTATTGATATTCTGTGTATTTATTTTGATACGATTTTACATTATTCTATGTATATTTTGTATATCTATTTTATACCAATGTACGTTATTTTATGTGAATTTCTTTTCATTTCATACAAATTTACATTATTTTATCTGAATTTTGTACATGTATTTAAATACAAATTTAACTAATTATATGTGTATTTTGTATATCTATTTTCATACAAATTGAAATTAATTTTGTGTATTTTTGTATATATTTTTATTCAAATTTTCGTAATTTTATGTCTATTTTGTATATTTATTTTCCGAGAAATATACGTTCTTTTATCGGAATTTTATTTATTTATTTTGATACGAATTTTCATTTTTTTTAGGTGTATTTGAAATATATATTTTTATACTTATTTACATAATTTTATATGTATTTTGAATATATATTTTCATAGAAATTTACTCTATATGTATATGTATAGAAAATACACATAAAATAATCTAAATTCGTATCGAAATAAATGAACAAAATACCGATAAAATAATGTAATTTTGAATGAAAATATATATAGAAAATACACATAAAATAACGTAAATACAAATAAATATATACACATAAAATGATTTGAATTTGAATGAAAATAGATATAAAAATAAACTTAAAATAAGGCAAATTTATAATGAAATATATATACAAAATACACATAAAATAATGTAGATTTGTTTCAAAATATATATACGAAAACACATAAAATAACGTAGATTTCTATAGAAATATATATACAAAATATACATGAAATGTTGTAAATACGTATAAAAATATATATACTAAATACACATTAAATTATGTAAATTCGTGTCAAAATAAATATTTAAAATATCAATAAAAGAATGTGTATTTGTATGAAAATACATATACAAAATACACATAAAATAACGTAAATTTGTATAAAAATAAATAAAAATACACAAAAATAAGTTAAATTTGTATGAAAATAAATATACAAAATACACATAAAATTAGGTAAATATGTAAAGAAATACATATACAAAATACTCATAAAATAATGTAAATTTGAATGAAAATATATAAACAAATACACTTAAATTAACATAAATTTGTATAAAAAATATATAAAAAATACTCATTAAATAATGTAAATAGGTATAAAAAATATATATACAAAACACAAATAGAATAATGTAAAATCGTATTAAAATAAATACACAGAATGTAAATAAAAGAAATTAAATTTGTATGAAAATAAAGATGCAAAATACCCATAAAATAACGCATTTTTTATAAATATACAAAATACACATGAAAGGATGTAAATACGTATAAAAATATATATACAAAATACACATTAAATAATGTAAATTCGCGTCAAAATAAATAAACAAAATGTCAATAAAAGAATGTGTATTTGTATGAAAATAAATATACAAAATACACATAAGATAACATAAATTTGTATAAAACTATATACAAAAATACACAAAAATAATTTAAATTTTATGAAAATAAATATACAAAATACACATAAAATTAGGTAAATTTGTATTGAAATACATATACAAAATACACATAAAATACTGTAAATTTGAATGAAAATACATAAACAAATACACTTAAAATAACGTAAATTTGTATAAAAAAGTATATACAAAACACAAATAGAATAATATAAAATCTTATCAAAATAAATACACAGAATATTAATAAAATAATGTAAATTTGTATGAAAATAAAGAAGCAAAATACCCATAAAATAACGCATTTTTTTAAAATATATATACAAAAATACACATAAAAAATTTATTTGTATTAAAATAAATATACAAAATACACATACAATAAGGTAAATCTGTATTGAAATAGATATGCAAAATACATATAAAACAATGTAAATTTGTTTCAAAATATATATACGAATACACATAAAATAACGTAGATTTGTATAAAAATATATATACAAAATACACGTAAAATGAAGTAAATACGTATAAAAAAATGTATACAAAATACACATACAATAACGTAAATTCGTATCAAAATAAATAAACAAAATACCAATAAAAGAATGTGTATTTGTATAAATATAAATACACAAAATACACATAAAATAACGTAAATTTGTATAAAACTATATACAAAAATACACAGAAGTAATTAAATTCGTATGAAAATATATATACAAAATAGAGATAAAATAAGCTAAATTTGAATTGAAATGTATATACAAAATACATAAAATAATGTAAATTTGTATCAAAATATTTATAAAAATACATATAATAACGTAAATTTGTTTAAAAATATATAAACAAAATACACATTAAGTAATGTAAATACGTATAAAAAATATGTACAAAATACAAATACAAATACAAATAGAATAATCTAAATGCGTACATAAAATAACCTAAATTTGTATAAAACTATATACAAAAATACACAAAAAAAATTTAAATTTGTATGAAAAGAAATATACAAAATACACATAAAATTAGGTTAATTTCTATTGAAATACATATACAAAATACACATAAAATAATGTAAATTTGAAAGAAAATATATAAACAAATACACATATAATAACGTAAATTTGTATGAAATATATATTCAAAATACACATTAAATAATGTAAATATGTATAAAAAATATATACAAAACACAAATAGAATAATGTAAAATCGTATCAAAATATATACACAGAATATTAATAAAATAATGTAAATTTGTATGAAAATTAAGATGCAAAATACCTATAAAATAACGCATTTTTTATAAAATTATTGATACCAAAATACACATAAAATATTTGAATTTGTATCAAAATAAATATACAAAATGCACATACAATAAGGTAAATTTGTATTGAAATAGATATGCAAAATACATATAAAATAATGTAAATTTGTTTCAAAATATATATGCGAATACACATAAAATAACGTAGATTTCTATAAAAATACATATACAAATAACCATAAAATTAAGTAAATACGTATAAAAAAATGTATACAAAATACACATAAAATAATGTAAATTAATATAAATAAACAATATAGCAATAAAAGAATGTGTATTTGTATAAATATAAATATACAAAATGCACATAAAATAACGTAAATTTATATAAAACTATATACATAAAATAACGCAAATTTCTATAAAATATATGTACAAAATGAACATAAAATAAATTTGCATAAAATATATATACAAAACACACATTAGATAATGTAAATGAGTATAAAATATGTATACAAAATACCTATGAAATAATCTAAATTCGTATCGAATTAAATTAAGAAAATACCAATATAATAATGTAATTTTGGATGAAAATATATATACAAAATACACATAAAATAACCTAAATACAAATACAAATATACACATAAAATAATTTAAAATTGAATGAAATAAATATACAAAATAAACATAAAATAAGGTAAATTTGTAATGAAATATATGAAAAATACACATAAAATATAAATTTGTAAATTTGTGAAATATATATACAAATACACATTAAATAACATGAATTTGTATAAAATTTTTATCAAATTATATACGAATACACACAATAAAATAACGTAATTTTTTATGAAAATTTATATACAAAAAAACCATAAAATAATGTAAATTTTTATAATAATATATAAAGAAATACACATAAAATAATGTAAATTTGGATAAAATATATATATAAAATAAACCTTAAATAATGTAAATATGTATAAAAAAAATATACAAAATACACATAGAATAATGTTAAATCGTATCAAAATAAAAAAAGAGAATATCAATAAAATAATGTAAATTTGTATGAAAATAAAGCTGCAAAATATCCATATAATAACGCATATTTGCATAAAAATATATATACAAAAATACATATAAAATAATTAAATTTGTATCAAAATAAATATACAAAATGCACGTACAATAAAGAAAATTTTTAATGAAATAGATATGCAAAATACACATCAATAATGTAAATTTGTATCAAAATATATATACGAATACTCATAAAATAGAGTAAATTTCTATGAAAATATACATACAAAATAGATATACAAAATATAACTAGTTAAATTTGTATTTAAATACATGTACAAAAAACACATAAAATAATGTAGATTTGTATGAAATGAAAACAAATACATTTTATATAAAATATATATACAAAATACACATAGAATAATGTAAAATCATACCAAATAAATACACAGAATATCAATAAAATAATGTAAATTTGTATGAAAATAAAGATGCAAAATACCCTTTAAATAAAGCATATTTTTATAAAAATACATACACAAAAATACACATAGATTAATCAAATTTGTATTAAAATTAATATACAAAATGCACATACAATAAGGTAAATTTGTATTGAAAAAATATGCAAAATACACATAAAACAATGTAAATTTGTTTCAAAATATATATACGAATACTCATAAAATAACGTAGATTTCTATAGAAATATATATATACAAAATACACTTGAAATAATGTAAATACGTATAAAAATATATACAAAATGCACATTAAATAATGTTAATTCGTGTCAAAATAAATAAAAAAAATATCATGAAAAGAATGTGTATTTGTATGAAAATAGATATACAAAATACACATAAAATAACCTAAATTTGTATAAAACTATATACAAAAATAAACAAAAATAATTTAAACTTGTATGAAAATAAATATACAAAAAACATAAAATTAGGTAAATTTGTATTGAAATACATATACAAAATACACATAAAATAATGTAAATTTGAATGAAAATATATAAACATATAGACTTAAAATAACGTAAATTTGTATCAAATATATATATAAAAAACACATTAAATAATGTAAATATGTATAAAAAAATATATACAAAACACAAATAAAATAATGTAAAATCGTATCAAAATAAATACAGAAAATATTAATAAAATAATGTAAATTTGTATGAAAATTAAGATGCAAAATACCCATAAAATAACGCATTTTTTATAAAATATATATACGAAAAAACATAAAATATTTGATTTTGTATTAAAATAAATAGATATACAAAATACACATAAAATAAGCTAAATTTGAATTGAATATATATACAAAATACATAAAATAATGTAAATTTGTATCAAAATACCTATTCAAATACACATATAATAACGTAAATTTGTATAAAATATATAAACAAAATACACATTAAATAATGTAAATACGTATAAAAAATGTAAAAATACACAAATAATCATGTAATTCGTATCAAAATAAATAGACAAAATACCAATAAAATAATGTAAATTTATGAGAAAACATATACAAAATACACATAAATAACGCAAATATCAATAAAATATATATAATATAATATATTTTATACATATTTAAAATATTTAATGTATATTTTGTATATATATATTTATCAAATTTACGTGATTTTATATGTATTTGTTATATATTTTCATAAAAATTTACATTATTTTATGTGAGTTTTGTATATGTATTTCAATACAAATTTGCCTAACTTTATGTGTATTTTGCATATCTATTTTCAAACAAATTTAAATTATTTTTGTGTATTTTTGTATATATTTTTATACAAATTCTAGTTATTTTATTTGTTTTTATATATATTTTCCTACAAATATACATTCTTTTATTGGAATTTTGTGTATTTAATTTTTACAATTTACATTATTTTATGTGTATTTTGTATATATATTTTCTACGTATTTAAACTATTTTATGTGTATTTTATATATACATTTTCATAAAATTTACGTTATTTTATTGTGTATTCGTATATATTTTGAAACATTTTAAACAAATTCATGTTATTTTATGTGTATTTGTATATATATTTTCATACAAATTTATATTATTTTATGTGTATTCTTACATACATTTTATTACAAATTTACCTTATTTTATGTTTATTTTGTATATTTATTTCATTCAATTTTAAATTATTTAATGTGTATATTTGTATTTGTATTTAGGTTATTTTATGTGTTTTCTATATATTTTCATCCAAAATTACATTATTTTATTGTTATTTTCTTAATTTAACTCGATACGAATTTAGATTATTTCATAGGTATTTTGTATACATATTTTATACTCATTTACATTATCTAATGTGTGTTTTGTATATATTTTTTATGCAAACTAATTTTATGTGCATTTTGTACATATATTTTATAGAAACTTAAAACGTTATTTTATGTGTATTTTGTATATGTTTTCTCATACAAATTTACATTATTTAATTAGTTTTTGTTTATTTATTTTGATACGGATGACTTGATTATTGGTGTATTTTGTAAATATTTTTATACGTATTTACATTACTTAATGTGTATTTTGTTTATATATTTTTTTACAAATTTACGTTATTATATGTATTTGTTAAAATATTTTGAAACAATTTACTTTATTTTATGTATTTTGTATATATATTTCAATTCAAATTTAGCTTATTTGTGTATTTTGTATATCTATTTTCATGCAAATTTAATTACTTCTGTGTATTTTGTATATAGTTTTATACAAATTTACGTTATTTTATGTGCATTTTGTATATTTATATTGATACAAATACATTCTCTTATTGGTATTTTGTTTATTTATATTTATACGAATTTACATTATTTTATGTGTATTTTGTATACATTTTAATTCGTATTTACTTAATTTTATTTGTATTTTGTATATATATATTTATAGAAATCTACGTTATTTTATGTGTATTCGTATATATATTTTGAAACAAATTTACATTGTTTTACATGTTTTTGCATATCTATTTCAATACAAATTTACCTTATTGTATGTGCATTTTGTATATTTATTTTAATAAATTCAAATATTTTATGTGTATTTTTGGTATATATAATTTTATAAAAAATGCGTTATTTTATAGGTATTTTGCATCTTAGTTTTCATACAAATGTACATTATTTTATTAATATTCTGTGTATATATTTTGATACGATTTTATATTATACTATTTGTGTTTTGTATATATTTTTTTATACATATTTTCATTATTTAATGTGTATTTTTATATATATTTTATACAAATTAACGTTATTTTAAGTGTATTTGTTTATATAATTTCATTCAAATTTACATTATTTTAAGAGTATTTTGTATATGTATTTAAATACAAATTTACCTAATTTTATGTGTATTTTGTATATTTATTTTCATACAAATTTAAATTATTTTTGTGATTTTTTGTATATACATATAGAGTAAATTTCTATGAAAATATATATTCAAAATACATATAAAATTATGTAAATAAGTATAATATATATATCAAATACACCTAAAATAATGTAAATTAGTATCAAAATAAATAAACAAAATTCCGATAAAAGAACTTATATTTGTAGGAAAATAAATATACAAAATACACATAAAATAACGAAAATTTGAATAAAATGTACAAATTTAAATTTGTATGAAAATAGATATACAAAATACACATATAATTTGTTAAATTTGTATTCAAATACATGTACAAAATACACATAATATAACTTAAATTTGTATGAAATGAAAACAAATTCACATAAAATAACGTACATTTGTATAAAATAGATATACAAAATATACATAGAATAATGTAAAATCGTATCAAAATAAATACACAGAATATCAATAAAATAATGTAATTTTGTATGAAAATAAAGATGCAAAATACCCATAAAATAAAATATTTTTTAAAAATACATATACAAGAATACACATAGAATAATTAAATTTGTATTAAAATTAATATACAAAATGCACGTACAATAAGGGAAATTTGTATTGAGAAAATATACAAAATGCACATAAAACAATGTATATTTGTTTCAAAATATATATACGAATACACATAGAATAACGAATATTTCTATAGAAATATATATAAAAAATACACCTGAAATGACGTAAATACGTACAAAAATATATATACAATATTCACATTAAATAATATAAATTCGCATCAAAATAAATAAACAAAATATCAATAAAAGAATGTGTATTTGTATGAAAATAGATATACAAAATACACATAAAATATTGTAAATTTGTATAAAACTCTATTAAAAAATTCACAAAAATAATTTAAATTTGTATAAAAATATATATACAAAATACACATAAAACTAGTTGAATTTCTATTGAAATACATATACAAAATACACATAAAATAATGTAAATTTGAATGAAAATATATAAACAAATACACTTAAAATAACGTAAATTTGTATGAAATATATATAGAAAATACACATTAAATAATGTAAATATGTATAAAAAAATATATACAAAACACAAATAGAATAATGTAAAATAGTATCAAAATAAATACACAGAATATTAATAAAATAATGTAAATTTGTATGAAAATAAAGACGCAAAATACCCATAAAACAACGCATTTTTTATGAAAATATATATACCAAAATACACATAAAATATTTAAATTTATATTACAATAAATATACAAAATGCACATACAATAAGGTAAATTTGTATTGAAATAGATATGCAAAATACACATAAAACAATGTAAATTTGTTTCAAAATATATATACGAATACACATAAAATAACGTAGATTTCTATAAAAATATATATACAAAATACAAATAAAATGAAGTAAATACGTATAAGAAAATCTATACAAAATGCACATAAAATAATGTAAACTCGTATCAAAATAAATAAACTAAATGCCAATAAAAGAATGTTTACTTGTATAAATATAAATATACAAAATACACATAAAATAACGTAGAATTGTATAAAACTATATACAAAAATAAACAAAAATAATTAAATTTGTATGAAAATAGATATACAAAAGACATAAAATAAGCTAAATTTGAATTGAAATAAATATAGAAAATACATAAAATAATGTAAATTTGTATCAAAATATATATTCAAATACACATATATTAAAATTAATATACAAAATGCGTATATAATAAGGTAAATTTGTATTGAAAAAATATGCAACATACACGTTTACTCATACAAATTTATATTATTTTATTGGTATTTTGTTTATTTATTTTGATACGAATTACATGATTATATGTGTATTTTGTACATATTTTTTTACGTATTTACATTATTTAATGTATTTTGTTTATATATTTTCATACAAATTTACGTTATTATATGTGTATTTGTATAAATATTTTGATATAAATTTACTTTATTCATGTATTTTGTATATATATTTTAATTCAAATTTAGCTTATTTTGTGTGTATTTTGTATATATTTTCATACAAATTTAATTACTTCTGTGTATTTTGTATATAGTTTTATATAAATTTACGTTATTTTATGTATTTTATATTTATATTTATACAAATACACATTCTTTTATTGCTATTTTGTTTATTTATTTTGATACAATTTACATTATTTTATTTTATGTATTTTATATGTATTTTTATACGTATCTACGTTATTATATGTGTATTCGTATATATATTTTGAAACAAATTTACATTGTTTTATATGTATTTTGCATATCTATTTCAATATAAATTTACGTTATTGTATGTGTTTTTTGTATATTTATTTTAATACAAATTTAATTTTTTGATGTATTTTGGTATATATATTTTTATAAATAAAAAAAATGCGTTATTTTATGGGTATTTTGCTTCTTTATTTTCATACAAATTTACATTATTTTATTAATATTCTGTGTATTTATTTTGATACGATTTTACATATTTACATATTTTTTTTATACAAATTTACGTTATTTTAAGTGTATTTGTTTATGTATTTTCATTCAAATTTACATTATTTTATGTGTATTTTGTGTATGTATTTCAATACAAATTTACCTAATTTTATGTGTATTTTGTATATTTATTTTCATACAAATTTAAAATATTTTTGTGTATTTTTGTATATAGTTTGATACAAATTTAGGTTATTTTATGTGTATTTTGTATATCTATTTTCATACAAATACACATTCTTTTATTGATATTTTGTTTATTTATTTTGACGCGAATTTTATGTGAATTTGTTTTCATTTCATACAAATTTACATTATTTTATGTGTATTTTGTACATGTATTTAAATACAAATTTAACTAATTATATGTGTATTTTGTATATCTATTTTCATACAAATTGAAATTTATTTTTTTGTTTTTTTGTACATATTTTTATTCAAATTTTCGTAATCTTATAAAAATATATATACCAAAATACACATAAAATATTTAAATTTGCATTGAAATAAATATACAAAATGCACATACAATAAGGTAAATTTGTATTGAAAGAGATATGCAAAAATACATATAAAACAATGTAAATTTGTTTCAAATATATATACGAATACAAATAAAAAACGTAGATTTCTATAAAAATATATATACAAAATACACATAAAATTAAGTAAATACGTATAAAAAAATGTATACAAAATACACATAAAATAATGTAAATTCGAATTAAAATAAATAAACAAAATACCAATAAAAGAATGTGTATTTGGATAAATATAAATATACAAAATACACATACAAAATAAACATAAAATAAGGTAGATTTGTAAAAAATATATATACAAATACACATAAAATACCATGAATTTGTAAAAAAATATATTTTCAAAATAAATATTAAATAATGTAAAAGCGTATAAAAATATATATACAAATACAGATACAAAATCCACATCGAATAATTAAATTTGTATTAAAATTAATATACAAAATGCGTATATTTGTATAATTTAGGTTATTTTATGTGTATTTTGTATATCTATTTTCATACAAATATACATTCTTTTATTGATATTTTTGTTTATTTATTTTGACGCGAATTTTATGTGAATTTGTTTTCATTTCATACAAATTTACATTATTTTATGTGTATTTTGTACATGTATTTAAATACAAATTTAACTAATTATATGTGTATTTTGTATATCTATTTTCATACAATTGAAATTTATTTTTTTGTTTTTTTGTATATATTTTTATTCAAATTTTCGTAATCTTATAAAAATATATATACCAAAATACACATAAAATATTTAAATTTGCATTGAAATAAATATACAAAATGCACATACAATAAGGTAAATTTGTATTGAAAGAGATATGCAAAAAATACATATAAAACAATGTAAATTTGTTTCAAAATATATATACGAATACAAATAAAAAAACGTAGATTTCTATAAAAATATATATACAAAATACACATAAAATTAAGTAAATACGTATAAAAAAATGTATACAAAATACACATAAAATAAAGTAAATTCGAATTAAAATAAATAAACAAAATACCAATAAAAGAATGTGTATTTGGATAAATATAAATATACAAAATACACATACAAAATAAACATAAAATAAGGTAGATTTGTAGTAAAATATATATACAAAATACACAAAAAATAATGTAAATTTATATGAAAATATATATACAAATACACATAAAATACCATGAATTTGTATAAAAATATATATTCAAAATAAATATTAAATAATGTAAAAGCGTATAAAAATATATATACAAAATACATATAAAATAATGTAAATTCGTATCAATATAAATCAACAAAACACCAATAAAATAATATATATTTGAATGAAAATAAATTTACAAAATTCACATAACATAACTAAAATTTGTATTAAAATATATACAAAAATACATAGAAATAATTTGAGTTTGTATGAAAATAGATATACAAAATATATATAAAACTAGGTAAATTTCTTTTGAAATGTATATACAAAATAGCCATAAAATATTGTAAATTTGTGTCAAAATATATAAACAAATACACATAAAATAACGTAAATTTGTATGAAAAATATATACAAAATACACATAGAATAATGTCAATTCGTAGCAAAATGAATGAGCAGAATATCAATAAAATAATGTAAATTTGTATGAAAATAAAGATGCAAAATACCCAAAAAATAAAGCATATGTTTATAAAAATACAGATACAAAAATACACATCGAATAATTAAATTTGTATTAAAATAATACACAAAATGCGTATATAATAAGGTAAATTTGTATTGAAAAAATATGCAACATACACGTTTACTCATACAAATTTATATTATTTTATTGGTATTTTGTTTATTTATTTTGATACGAATTACATGATTATATGTATTTTGTACATATTTTTTTACGTATTTACATTATTTAATGTGTATTTTGTTTATATATTTTCATAAATTTACGTTATTATATGTGTATTTGTATAAATATTTTGATACAAATTTACTTTATTTCATGTATTTTGTATATATTTCAATTCAAATTTAGCTTATTTCGTGTGTATTTTGTATATATTTTCATACAAATTTAATTACTTTTGTGTATTTTTGTATATAGTTTTCTATAAATTTACGTTATATTATGTGTATTTTGTATATTTATATTTATACAAATACACCTTCTTTTATTGCTATTTTGTTGATTTATTTTGATACGAATTTACATTATTTATATGTATTTTGTATACATTTTTTTATACCTATTTGCTTCATTTTATGTGTATTTTGTACATATATTTTTAGAGAAATCTACGTTATTTTATGTGTATTCGTATTTATATTTTGAAACAAATTTACATTGTTTTATATGTATTTTTTATATTAATTTTAATACAAATTTAATTTTTTGATGTGTATTTTGGTATATATATTTTTATAAATAAAAAAAATGCGTTTTTTCATGGGTATTTTACTTCTTTATTTTCATACAAATTTACATTATTTTATTAATATTCTGTGTATTTATTTTGATACGATTTTACATTATTCTATTTGTGTTTTGTACATATTTTTTTATACAAATTTACGTTATTTTAAGTGTATTTGTTTATGTATTTTCATTCAAATTTACATTATTTTATGTGTATTTTCCGTATGTATTTCAATACAAATTTACCTAATTTTATGCGTATTTTGTATATCTATTTTCATACAAATTTAAAATATTTTGTGTATTTTTGTATATAGTTTGATACAAATTTAGGTTATTTTATGTGTATTTTGTATATCTATTTTCATACAAATACACATTCTTTTATTGATATTTTGTTTATTTATTCTGCCGCGAATTTTTATACGTATTTACATCATTTCATGTGTATTTTGTATAGTTTTAAACAAATTTATATTATTTAATGTGTATTTTGTATATATATATATTTATACAAATACACATTCTTTTATTTTATTTTATTTATTTTGATACTAATTTACATTATTTTATGTGTATTTTGTATACATTTTTTATACGTATTTACTTAATTTTATGTGTATTTTGTATATATATTTTTATAGAAATCTACCTTATTTCATGTGTATTCGTATATATATTTTGAAACAAATTTACATTGTTTATATGTATTTTGCATATCTATTTTTGTGTATGTATTTATTTTTGTTATACATAGAATAATGTAAAATCGTATCAAAATAAGTACACAGAATATCAATAAAATAATTTAAATTTGTATGAAAATAAAGATGCAAAATACCCATAAGATAAAGCATATTTTTTTTAAAAAATACATATACAAAAATACACATAGAATAATTAAATTTGTATTAAAATTAATATACAAAATGCATACATACAATAAGGTAAATTTGTATTGAAAATAAAACAGTGTAAATTTTTTCAAAATATATATACGAATACACATAAAATAACGTAGATTTCTATAGAAATATATATACAAAATACACATGAAATTATGTAAATACGTATAAAAATATATATATATAAAATACATATTAAGTAATGTAAATTCGTGACAAAATAAATAAACAAAATATCATGAAAAGAATGTGTATTTGTATGAAAATAAATAATAGATAATGAATTTGTATGTAATATATATGCAAGATACATTTAAATAATGTAAATATGTATAAAAAAATATATACAAAAAACAAATAGAATAATGTAAAATCGTATCAAAATAAATACACCGAATATTAATAAAATAATGTAAATTTGTATGAAAATAAAGATGCAAAATTCCCATCAAATAGCGCATTTCTTATAAAAATATATATACCAAAATACACATAAAATATTTAAATTTGTATTGAAATAAATATACAAAATGCACATACAATAAGGTAAACTTCTATTGAAAGAAATATGCAAAAATACATATAAAACAATGTAAATTTGTTTCAAAATATATATACGAATACACATAAAATAACGTAGATTTCTATAAAAATATATATACAAAATACACATAAAATTAAGTAAATACGTATAAAAAAATGTAAACAAAATACACATAAAATAATGTAAATTCGAAACAAAATAAATAAACAAAATACCAATAAAAGAATGTATATCTATTTATTTTAATACAAAATCAAATATTTTATGTTTTTTCGTATATATATTTTATAAAAAATGCGTTATTTTATGGGTATTTTGCATCTTAATTTTCATACAAATTTACATTATTTTATTAATATTTTCTGTATTTATTTTGATACGATTTTACATTATTTTATTTATGTTTTGTATATATTTTTTTTATACATATTTACATTATTTAATGTGTTTTTTGTATATATATTTGATACATATTTACGTTATTTTAAGTTATTTTATGTGTATTTGTTTATATATTTTGACACAAATTTATAATATTTTATGGGTATTTTGTATATATATTTCAAAAGAAATTTACCTAGTTTTATATGTATTTTGAATATCTATTTTCATACAAACTCAAATTATTTTTATGTATTTTTGTATATATTTCAATACAAATTTTAGTTATGTTATGTGTATTTTGTAAATCTATTTTCATTCAAATATATATTATTTTATTGGTATTTTGTTGATTTATATTGATACGAATTTACATTATTTTATATGTACTTTGTATATATATTTTTATACGCATTTACATTATTTAATATTTATTTTGAATATATAATTTTATACAAATTCATGGTATTTTATGTGTATTTGTATATATATTTTCATATAAATTTATTTTATTTTATGTGTATTTTGTACATATATTTCATTACAAATTTACCTTATTTTATGTTTATTTTGTATGTGTATTTTGTACATTTATATTTATACAAATACACATTCTTTTATTGGTATTTTGTTTAATTATTTTGTTTCGAGTTTACATTATTTTATGTGTATTTTGTTTACATTTTTTTATACGTATTTACTTAATTTTATGTGTATTTTGTATATATATTTTTATAGAAATCTACGTTATTTTATGTGTATTCGTATATATATTTTGAAACAAATTTACATTGTTTTATATGTATTTTTGCATATCTCTTTCAATAGAAGTTTACCTTATTGTATGTGCATTTTGTATATTTATTTCAATACAAATTTAAATATTTTATGTGTATACATGTACAAAAAATACATAAAATAATGTAGATTTGTATGAAATGAAAACAAATACATTTTATATAAAATATATATACAAAATACACATAGAATAATGTAAAATCATATTAAAATAAATACACAGAATATCAATAAAATAATGTAAATTTGTATGAAAATAAAGATGCAAAATACCCATAATATAAAGCATATTTTTATAAAAATACATATACAAAAATACACATAGATTAATCAAATTTGTATTAAAATTAATATACAAAATGCACATACAATAAGGTAGATTTGTATTGAAAAAATATGCAAAATACACATAAAACAATGTAAATTTGTTTCAAAATATATATACGAATACACATAAAATAACGCAGATTTCTATAGAAATATATATACAAAATACACTTGAAATAATGTAAATACGTATAAAAATATATATACAAAATACACATTAAGTAATGTTAATTCGTGTCAAAATAAATAAACAAAATATCATGAAAAGAATGTGTATTTGTATGAAAATAGATATACAAAATACACATAAAATAACCTAAATTTGTATAAAACTATAAACAAAAATACACAAAAATAATTTAAACTTGTATCAAAATAAATATACAAAAAAACATATAAAATTAGGTAAATTTGTATTGAAATACATATACAAAATACACATAAAATAATGTAAATTTGAATGAAAATATATAAACATATAGACTTAAAATAACGTAAATTTGTATCAAATATATATACAAAAAACACATTAAATAATGTAAATATGTAAAAAAAAATATATACTAAACACAAATAAAATAATGTAAAATCGTATCAAAATAAATACAGAAAATATTAATAAAATAATGTAAATTTGTATGAAAATTAAGATGCAAAATACCCATAAAATAACGCATTTTTTTTTTAAATATATATACGAAAAAAAAAAAAATATTTGATTTTGTATTAAAATAAATAGATATACAAAATACACATAAAATAAGCTAAATTAAATGAAAAATATATACAAAATACACATAGAATAATGTAAAATCGCATCAAAATAAATACACAGAATATCAATAAAATAATGTAATTTTGTATGAAAATAAGGATGCAAAATACCCATAAAATAAAGCATATTTTTTTAAAAATACATGTACAAAAATACACATAGAATAATTAAATTTGTATTAAAATTAATATACAAAATGCACGTAGAATAAGGTAAATTTGTATTGAAAAAATATACAAAATGCACATTAAAGCGTAAATTTGTTTAAAAATCTATATAAGAATACACATAAAATAACGTAGATTTCTATAGAAATATATATACAAAATACACATGAAATGATGTAAATACGTATAAAAATATATATATATATATATATATATATATATATATATATATATATATATATATATATATATATATATATATATATATACAAAATACACATTAAATAATTTAAATTCTCGTCAAAATAAATAAACAAAATATCAATAAAAGAATGTGTATTTGAATGAAAATAGATATAAAAAATACTCATAAAATAACCTAAGTTTGTATAAAACTATATACAAAAATACACAAAAATAATTTAAATTTGCATGAAAATAAATATACAAAATACACATAAAACTAGGTAAATTTGTATTGAAATACATATACAAAATACACATAAAATAATGTAAATTTGAATGAAAATATATAAACATATACACTTAAAATAACGTAAATTTGTATCAAATATATATACAAAATACTAATTAAATAATGTAAATATGTATAAAAAATATATACAAAACACAAATAGAATAATGTAAAATCGTATCAAAATAAATACACAGAATATTAATTAAATAATGTAAATTTGTATGAAAATAAAGATGCAAAATAGCCATAAAATAACGCATTTTTTATAAAAATATATATACCAAAATACACATAAAATATTAAAATTTGTATTAAAATAAATATAAAAAATGCACATACTGTAAGGTAAATTTGTATTGAAATAGATATGCAAAATACATATAAAACAATGTAAATTTGTTTCAAAATATATATACGAATACACATAAAATAACGTTGATTTCTATAAAAATATATACAAAATACACATAAAATGAAGTAAATACGTATTAAAAAATAAATACAAAATACACATAAAAATCGTATCAAAATAAATAAACAAAATACCAGTAAAAGAATGTGTATTTGTATAAATATAAATATACAAAATACACATAAAATATCGTAAATTTGTATAAAACTATATACAAAAGTACACAGAACAAATACACATTCTTTTATTGGTATTTTGTTTATTTATTTTGTTTCGAATTTATGTTATTTTATGTGTAATTTGTTTACATTTTTTATACGTATTTACCTAATTTTATGTGTATTTTGTATATATATTTTTATAGAAATCTACGTTATTTTATGTGTATTCGTATATATATTTTTAAACAAATTTACAGTTTTTTATATGTATTTTTGCATAACTCTTTCAACAGAAGTTTACCTTATTGTATGTGCATTTTGTATATTTATTTCAATACAAATTTAAATATTTATGTGTATTTTGGTATATATATTTTTATAAGAAATGCGCTATTTGATGGGAATTTTGCATCTTTATTTTCATACAAATTTACATTATTTTATTAATATTCGGTGTATTTATTTTGATACGATTTTACATTATTCTATTTGTTTTTTGTATATATTTTTTTATACATATTTACATTATTTAATGTGTATCTTGCATATATATTACATACAAATTTATTATCTATTATTTATTTTCATACAAATACACATTCTTTTCATGATATTTTGTTTATTTATTTTGTCACGAATTTACATTACTTAATATGTATTTTATATATATATTTTTATACGTATTTACATAATTTCATGTGTATTTTGTATATATATTTCTATAGAAATCTACGTTATTTTATGTGTATTCGTATATATATTTTGAAACAAATTTACAGTTTTATTTGTATTTTGCGTTTTTTTTCAATACAAATTTACCTTATTGTATGTGTGCATTTTGTATATTAATTTTAATACAAATTTAATTATTCTATGTGTATTTTTGTATATGTATTTTTAAAAAAAATATGCTTTATCTTATGGGTATTTTGCATCTTTATTTTCATACAAATTTAAATTATTTTATTGATATTCTGTGTACCTATTTTGATACGATTTTACATTATTCTATGTATAACAAAAATAAATTCAGAATACACAAAAATAGATATGCAAAATACATATAAACAATGTAAATTTGTTTCAAAATATATATACAAATACACATGAAATAAGGTAGATTTCTATAAAAATATATATACAAAATACACATAAAATTAAGTAAATACGTATAAAAAATGTATACAAAATACACATAAAATAATGTAAATTAGTATCAAAATAAATAAACAAAATACCAATAAAAGAATGTGTATTTGTATAAATATATATATACAAAATACACATTAAATAATATAAATTTGTTTAAAACTATACAAAATACACATGAAATGATGTAAATTCGTATAAAAATATATATACAAAATACACATTAAATAATGTAAATTCGCGTCAAAATAAATAAACAAAATATAAATAAAAGAATGTGTATTTGTATGAAAATAGATATACAAAATACACATAAAATCATTTAAATTTGTATCAAACTATATACAAAAATACACAAAAATATTTTAAATTTGTATGGAAATAAATATACAAAATACACTTAAAATTAGGTAAATTTGTATTGAAATACATACACAAAATTCACATAAAATAATGTAAATTTGAATGAAAATACATAAACAAATACACTTAAAATAACGTAAATTTGTATAAAAAAAATATGTACAAAACACAAATAGAATATTGTAAAATCGTATCAAAATAAATACACAGAATATTAATAAAATAATGTAAATTTGTATGAAAATAAAGATGCAAAATACCCATAGAATAACGCATTTTTTTTATTTATAAAAATATATATACCAAAATACACATCAAAAAATTAAATTTGTATTAAAATAAATATACAAAAAACACATACAATAAGGTAAATTTGTATTGAAATAGATATGCAAAATACATATAAAACAATGTAAATTTGTTTCAAAATATATATACGAATACACATAAAATAACGTAGATTTCTATAAAAATATATATACAAAATACACATAAAATGAAGTAAATACGTATAAAAAAATGTATACAAAATACACATAAAATAATGTAAATTCGTATCAAAATAAATAAACAAAATACCAATAAAAGAATGTGTATTTGTATAAATATAAATATACAAAATACACATAAAATAACGTAAATTTGTATAAAACTATATACAAAAATACACAGAAGTAATTAAATTCGTATGAAAATAGATATACAAAATACAGATAAAATAAGCTAAATTTGAATTGAAATGTATATACAAAATACATAAAATAATGTAAATTTGTATCAAAATATTTATAAAAATACATATAATAACGTAAATTTGTTTAAAAATATATAAACAAAATACACATTAAGTAATGTAAATACGTATAAAAAATATGTACAAAATACACATATAATCATTTAATTTAATTTAATAAACAAAATATCAATAAAATAATGTAAATTTGTATGAGAAAACATATACAAATACATATAAAATAACGCTAATTTCTATAAAAATATATGTCCAAAAATGAGCGTAAAATAAAGTAACTATGGATAAAAATATATATACAAAACACACATTAAATAATGTAAATGCGTACATAAAATAACCTAAATTTGTATAAAACTATATACAAAAATACACAAAAATAATTTAAATTTGTATGAAAAGAAATATAGAAAATACACATAAAATTAGGTTAATTTGTATTGAAATACATATACAAAATACACATAAAATAATGTAAATTTGAAAGAAAATATATAAGCAAATACACATATAATAACGTAAATTTGTATGAAATATATATACAAAATACACATTAAATAATGTAAATATGTATAAAAAAATATATACAAAACACAAATAGAATAATGTAAAATTGTATCAAAATTTTCGTTATTATATGTATTTATGTAAAATCGTATCAAAATAAATACACTGAATATTAATAAAACAATGTAAATTTGTATGAAAATAAAGATGCAAAATACCCATTAAATAACGCATTTTTTTTAAATATATATACCAAAATACACATGAAAAAATTAATTTGTATTAAAATAAATATACAAAATACACATACAATAAGGTAAATCTGTATTGAAATAGATATGCAAAATACATATAAAACAATGTAAATTTGTTTCAAAATATATATACGAATACACATAAAATAACGTAGATTTGTATAAAAATATATATACAAAATACACATAAAATGAAGTAAATACGTATAAGAAAATGTATACAAAATACACATAAAATAATGTAAATTCGTATCAAAATAAATAAACAAAATACCAATAAAAGAATGTGTATTTGTATAAATATAAATATACAAAATACACATAAAATAACGTAAATTTTTATAAAACTATATACAAAAATACACAGTTATTAAATTCGTATGAAAATGATAAACAAAATACAGATAAAATAAGCTAAATTTGAATTGAAATGTATATAGAAAATACATAAAATAATGTAAATTTGTATCAAAATATTTATAAAAATACATATAATAACGTAAATTTGTTTAAAAATATATAAACAAAATACACATTAAGTAATGTAAATACGTATAAAAAATTTGTACAAAATACACATATAATCATGTAATTCGTATCAAACTAAATAAACAAAATATCAATATAATAATGTAAATTTGTGAGAAAACATATACAAATACATATAAAATAACGCTAATTTCTATAAAATATATGTCCAAAATGAACGTAAAATAAAGTAACTTTGGATAAAAATATATATACAAAACACACATTAAATAATGTAAATCCGTACATAAAATAACCTAAATTTGTATAAAACTATATACAAAAATACACAAAAATAATTTAAATTTGTATGAAAAGAAATATACAAAATACACATAAAATTACATATCAAAATATATACACAGATTTAATAAAATACACATAAAATTAAGTAAATACGTATGAAAAATGTATACAAAATACACATAAAATAATGTAAATTCGTATAAATATAAATAAACAATATAGCAATAAAAGAATGTGTATTTGTATAAATATAAATATACAAAATGCACATAAAATAACGTTAATTTATATAAAACTATATACATAAAATAACGCAAATTTCTATAAAAATATATGTACATAAATGAACATAAAATAAATTTGCATAAAAATATATATATACAAAACACACATTAGATAATGTAAATGAGTATAAAAATATGTATACAAAATACCTATGAAATAAAGAAAAATTAAGAAAATACCAATATAATAATGTAATTTTGGATGAAAATATATATACAAAATACACATAAAATAACCTAAATACAAATACAAATATACACATAAAATAATTTAAAATTGAATGAAATAAATATACAAAATAAACATAAAATAAGGTAAATTTGTAATGAAATATATGAAAAAATACACATAAAATAATATAAATTTGTATGAAAATATATATACAAATACACATTAAATAACATGAATTTGTATAAAATTTGTATCAAAATATATACTTATACACACAATAAAATAACGTAATTTTTTATGAAAATGTATATACAAAATACACATAAAATAATGTAAATTTGTATAAAAATATATAAACAAATACACATAAAATAATGTAAATTTGGATAAAATATATATACAAAATAAACATTAAATAATGTAAATATGTAAAAAAAATATATACAAAATACACATAGAATAATGTTAAATCGTATCAAAATAAATAAAGAGAATATCAATAAAATAATGTAAATTTGTATGAAAATAAAGCTGCAAAATATCCATATAATAACGCATATTTGCATAAAAATATATATACAAAAATACATATAAAATAATTAAATTTGTATTAAAATAAATATACAAAATGCACGTACAATTAAGAAAATTTGTATTGAAATAGATATGCAAAATACACATCAATAATGTAAATTTGTATCAAAATATATATACGAATACTCATAAAATAGAGAAAATTTCTATGAAAATATACATACAAAATAGATATACAAAATACACATATAACTAGTTAAATTTGTATTTAAATACATGTACAAAAACACATAAAATAATGTAGATTTGTATGAAATGAAAACAAATACATTTTATATAAAATATATATACAAAATACACATAGAATAATGTAAAATCATACCAAATAAATACACAGAATATCAATAAAATAATGTAAATTTGTATGAAAATAAAGATGCAAAATACCCATAAAATAAAGCATATTTTTATAAAAATACATACACAAAAATACACATAGATTAATCAAATTTGTATTAAAATTAATATACAAAATGCACATACAATAATGTAAATTTGTATTGAAAAAATATGCAAAATACACATAAAACAATGTAAATTTGTTTCAAAATATATATACGAATACACATAAAATAACGTAGATTTCTATAGAAATATATATACAAAATACACTTGAAATAATGTAAATACGTATAAAAATATATATACAAAATACACATTAAATAATGTTAATTCGTGTCAAATAAATAAAAAAAATATCATGAAAAGAATGTGTATTTGTATGAAAATAGATATACAAAATACACATAAAATAACCTAAATTTGTATAAAACTATATACAAAAATAAACAAAAATAATTTAAACTTGTATGAAAATAAATATACAAAAAACATAAAATTAGGTAAATTTGTATTGAAATACATATACAAAATACACATAAAATAATGTAAATTTGAATGAAAATATATAAACATATAGACTTAAAATAACGTAAATTTGTATCAAATATATATACAAAAACACTTTAAATAATGTAAATATGTATAAAAAAATATATACAAAACACAAATAAAATAATGTAAAATCGTATCAAAATAAATACAGAAAATATTAATAAAATAATGTAAATTTGTATGAAAATTAAGATTCAAAATACCCATGTCATGTGTATTCGTATATATATTTTGAAACAAATTTACATTGTTTATATGTATTTTGCATATCTATTTTTGTGTATTCTGTATTTATTTTTGTTATACATAGAATAATGTAAAATCGTATCAAAATAAGTACACAGAATATCAATAAAATAATTTAAATTTGTATGAAAACAAAGATGCAAAATACCCATAAGATAAAGCATATTTTAAATACATATACAAAAAAACACCTAGAATAATTAAATTTGTATTAAAATTAATATACAAAATGCACACATACAATAAGGTAAATTTGTATTGAAAAAAAAACGCAAAATACAAATAAAACATTGTAAATTTGTTTCAAAATATATATACGAATACACATAAAATAACGTAGATTTCTATAGAAATATATATACAAAATACACATGAAATTATGTAAATACGTCTAAAAATATATATATAAAATACAAATTAAGTAATGTAAATTCGTGTCAAAATAAATAAACAAAATATCATGAAAAGAATGTGTATTTGTATGAAAATAAATAATAGATAATAAATTTGTATGAAATATATATGCAAGATATACATTAAATAATGTAAATATGTATAAAAAAATATATACAAAAAACAAATAGAATAATGTAAGATCGTATCAAAATAAATACACCGAATATTAATAAAATAATGTAAATTTGTATGAAAATAAAGATGCAAAATTCCCATCAAATAGCGCATTTCTTATAAAAATATATATACCAAAACTCATAAAATATTTAAATTTGTATTGAAATAAATGTAGAAAATGCACATACAATAAGGTAAACTTCTATTGAAAGAGATATGCAAAAATACATATAAAACAAAGTAAATTTGTTTCAAAATATATATACGAATACACATAAAATAACGTAGATCTCTATAAAAATATATATACAAAATACACATAAAATTAGGTAAATACGTAAAAAAAATGTAAACAAAATACACATAAAATAATATAAATTCGAAACAAAATAAATAAACAAAATACCAATAAAAGAATGTGTATTTGTTCTGTGTATTTTTGTATATAGTTTTATACAAAATTACGATATTTTATGTGTATTTTGTATATATATATTTATACAAATACACATTCTTTTATTGGTATTTTGTTTATTTATTTTGATACTAATTTACATTATTTTATGTGTATTTTGTATACATTTTTTATACGTATTTACTTAATTTTATGTGTATTTTGTATATATATTTTTATAGAAATCTACCTTATTTCATGTGTATTCGTATATATATTTTGAAACAAATTTACATTGTTTATATGTATTTTGCATATCTATTTTTGTGTATGTATTTATTTTTGTTATACATAGAATAATGTAAAATCGTATCAAAATAAGTACACAGAATATCAATAAAATAATTTAAATTTGTATGAAAATAAAGATGCAAAATACCCAAAAGATAAAGCATGTTTTTTTTAAAAAATACATATACAAAAATACAAATAGAATAATTAAATTTGTATTAAAATTAATATACAAAATGCATACATACAATAAGGTAAATTTGTATTGAAAATAAAACAGTGTAAATTTTTTCAAAATATATATACGAATACACATAAAATAACGTAGATTTCTATAGAAATATATATACAAAATACACATGAAATTATGTAAATACGTATAAAAATATATATATAAAATACATATTAAGTAATGTAAATTCGTGACAAAATAAATAAACAAAATATCATGAAAAGAATGTGTATTTGTATGAAAATAAATAATAGATAATAAATTTGTATGTAATATATATGCAAGATACATTTAAATAATGTAAATATGTATAAAAAATATATATACAAAAAACAAATAGAATAATGTAAAATCGTATCAAAATAAATACACCGAATATTAATAAAATAATGTAAATTTGTATGAAAATAAAGATGCAAAATTCCCATCAAATAGCGCATTTCTTATAAAAATATATATACCAAAATACACAAAATATTTAAATTTGTATTGAAATAAATATACAAAATGCACATACAATAAGGTAAACTTCTATTGAAAGAAATATGCAAAAATACATATAAAACAATGTAAATTTGTTTCAAAATATATATACGAATACACATAAAATAACGTAGATTTCTATAAAAATATATATACAAAATACACATAAAATTAAGTAAATACGTATAAAAAAATGTAAACAAAATACACATAAAATAATGTAAATTCGAAACAAAATAAATAAACAAAATACCAATAAAAGAATGTATATCTATTTATTTTAATACAAAATCAAATATTTTATGTTTTTTCGTATATATATTTTTATAAAAAATGCGTTATTTTATGGGTATTTTGCATCTTAATTTTCATACAAATTTACATTATTTTATTAATATTTTCTGTATTTATTTTGATACGATTTTACATTATTTTATTTATGTTTTGTATATATTTTTTATACATATTTACATTATTTAATGTGTTTTTTGTATATATATTTGATACATATTTACGTTATTTTAAGTTATTTTATGTGTATTTGTTTATATATTTTGACACAAATTTATAATATTTTATGGGTATTTTGTATATATATTTCAAAAGAAATTTACCTAGTTTTATATGTATTTTGAATATCTATTTTCATACAAACTCAAATTATTTTTATGTATTTTTGTATATATTTCAATACAAATTTTAGTTATGTTATGTGTATTTTGTAAATCTATTTTCATTCAAATATATATTATTTTATTGGTATTTTGTTGATTTATATTGATACGAATTTACATTATTTTATATGTACTTTGTATATATATATTTTTATACGCATTTACATTATTTAATATTTATTTTGAATATATAATTTTATACAAATTCATGGTATTTTATGTGTATTTGTATATATATTTTCATATAAATTTATTTTATTTTATGTGTATTTTGTACATATATTTCATTACAAATTTACCTTATTTTATGTTTATTTTGTATGTGTATTTTGTACATTTATATTTATACAAATACACATTCTTTTATTGGTATTTTGTTTAATTATTTTGTTTCGAGTTTACATTATTTATATGTATTTTGTTTACATTTTTTACGTATTTACTTAATTTTATGTGTATTTTGTATATATATTTTATAAATCTACGTTATTTTATGTGTATTCGTATATATATTTTGAAACAAATTTACATTGTTTTATATGTATTTTTGAATAACTCTTTCAATAGAAGTTTACCTTATTGTATGTGCATTTTGTATATTTATTTCAATACAAATTGAAATATTTTATGTGTATACATGTACAAAAAATACATAAAATAATGTAGATTTGTATGAAATGAAAACAAATACATTTTATATAAAATATATATACAAAATACACATAGAATAATGTAAAATCATATTAAAATAAATACACAGAATATCAATAAAATAATGTAAATTTGTATGAAAATAAAGATGCAAAATACCCATAATATAAAGCATATTTTTATAAAAATACATATACAAAAATACACATAGATTAATCAAATTTGTATTAAAATTAATATACAAAATGCACATACAATAAGGTAGATTTGTATTGAAAAAATATGCAAAATACACATAAAACAATGTAAATTTGTTTCAAAATATATATACGAATACACATAAAATAACGCAGATTTCTATAGAAATATATATACAAAATACACTTGAAATAATGTAAATACGTATAAAAATATATATACAAAATACACATTAAGTAATGTTAATTCGTGTCAAAATAAATAAACAAAATATCATGAAAAGAATGTGTATTTGTATGAAAATAGATATACAAAATACACATAAAATAACCTAAATTTGTATAAAACTATAAACAAAAATACACAAAAATAATTTAAACTTGTATCAAAATAAATATACAAAAAAACATATAAAATTAGGTAAATTTGTATTGAAATACATATACAAAATACACATAAAATAATGTAAATTTGAATGAAAATATATAAACATATAGACTTAAAATAACGTAAATTTGTATCAAATATATATACAAAAAACACATTAAATAATGTAAATATGTATAAAAAAAATATATACTAAACACAAATAAAATAATGTAAAATCGTATCAAAATAAATACAGAAAATATTAATAAAATAATGTAAATTTGTATGAAAATTAAGATGCAAAATACCCATAAAATAACGCATTTTTTATAAAAATATATATACGAAAAAACATAAAATATTTGATTTGGTATTAAAATAAATAGATATACAAAATACACATAAAATAAGCTAAATTAAATGAAAAATATATACAAAATACACATAGAATAATGTAAAATCGCATCAAAATAAATACACAGAATATCAATAAAATAATGTAATTTTGTATGAAAATAAGGATGCAAAATACCCATAAAATAAAGCATATTTTTTTAAAAATACATGTACAAAAATACACATAGAATAATTAAATTTGTATTAAAATTAATATACAAAATGCACGTAGAATAAGGTAAATTTGTATTGAAAAAATATACAAAATGCACATTAAAGCGTAAATTTGTTTAAAAATCTATATAAGAATACACATAAAATAACGTAGATTTCTATAGAAATATATATACAAAATACACATGAAATGATGTAAATACGTATAAAAATATATATATATATATATATACAAAATACACATTAAATAATTTAAATTCTCGTCAAAATAAATAAACAAAATATCAATAAAAGAATGTGTATTTGAATGAAAATAGATATAAAAAATACTCATAAAATAACCTAAGTTTGTATAAAACTATATACAAAAATACACAAAAATAATTTAAATTTGCATGAAAATAAATATACAAAATACACATAAAACTAGGTAAATTTGTATTGAAATACATATACAAAATACACATAAAATAATGTAAATTTGAATGAAAATATATAAACATATACACTTAAAATAACGTAAATTTGTATCAAATATATATACAAAATACTAATTAAATAATGTAAATATGTATAAAAAATATATACAAAACACAAATAGAATAATGTAAAATCGTATCAAAATAAATACACAGAATATTAATTAAATAATGTAAATTTGTATGAAAATAAAGATGCAAAATAGCCATAAAATAACGCATTTTTATAAAATATATATACCAAAATACACATAAAATATTAAAATTTGTATTAAAATAAAAAAAATGCACATACTGTAAGGTAAATTTGTATTGAAATAGATATGCAAAATACATATAAAACAATGTAAATTTGTTTCAAAATATATATACGAATACACATAAAATAACGTTGATTTCTATAAAAATATATACAAAATACACATAAAATGAAGTAAATACGTATTAAAAAATGAATACAAAATACACATAAAAATCGTATCAAAATAAATAAACAAAATACCAGTAAAAGAATGTGTATTTGTATAAAAATAAATATACAAAATACACATAAAATATCGTAAATTTGTATAAAACTATATACAAAAATACACAGAACAAATACACATTCTTTTATTGGTATTTTGTTTATTTATTTTGTTTCGAATTTATGTTATTTTATGTGTAATTTGTTTACATTTTTTTATACGTATTTACCTAATTTTATGTGTATTTTGTATATATATTTTTATAGAAATCTACGTTATTTTATGTGTATTCGTATATATATTTTGAAACAAATTTACAGTTTTATTTGTATTTTGCGTTTTTTTTTTCAATACAAATTTACCTTATTGTATGTGTGCATTTTGTATATTAATTTTAATACAAATTTAATTATTCTATGTGTATTTTTGTATATGTATTTTTAAAAAAAAATATGCTTTATCTTATGGGTATTTTGCATCTTTATTTTCATACAAATTTAAATTATTTTATTGATATTCTGTGTACCTATTTTGATACGATTTTACATTATTCTATGTATAACAAAAATAAATTCAGAATACACAAAAATAGATATGCAAAATACATATAAACAATTTAAATTTGTTTCAAAATATATATACAAATACACATGAAATAAGGTAGATTTCTATAAAAATATATATACAAAATGCACATAAAATTAAGTAAATACGTATAAAAAATGTATACAAAATACACATAAAATAATGTAAATTAGTATCAAAATAAATAAACAAAATACCAATAAAAGAATGTGTATTTGTATAAATATATATATATACAAAATACACATTAAATAATATAAATTTGTTTAAAACTATACAAAATACACATGAAATGATGTAAATTCGTATAAAAATATATATACAAAATACACATTAAATAATGTAAATTCGCGTCAAAATAAATAAACAAAATATAAATAAAAGAATGTGTATTTGTATGAAAATAGATATACAAAATACACATAAAATCATTTAAATTTGTATCAAACTATATACAAAAATACACAAAAATATTTTAAATTTGTATGGAAATAAATATACAAAATACACTTAAAATTAGGTAAATTTGTATTGAAATACATACACAAAATTCACATAAAATAATGTAAATTTGAATGAAAATACATAAACAAATACACTTAAAATAACGTAAATTTGTATAAAAAAATATGTACAAAACACAAATAGAATATCGTAAAATCGTATCAAAATAAATACACAGAATATTAATAAAATAATGTAAATTTGTATGAAAATAAAGATGCAAAATACCCATAGAATAACGCATTTTTTTTATTTATAAAAATATATATACCAAAATACACATCAAAAAATTAAATTTGTATTAAAATAAATATACAAAAAACATAAAATTAGGTAAATTTGTATTGAAATACATATACAAAATACACATAAAATAATGTAAATTTGAATGAAAATATATAAACATATAGACTTAAAATAACGTAAATTTGTATCAAATATATATACAAAAAACACTTTAAATAATGTAAATATGTATAAAAAAATATATACAAAACACAAATAAAATAATGTAAAATCGTATCAAAATAAATACAGAAAATATTAATAAAATAATGTAAATTTGTATGAAAATTAAGATTCAAAATACCCATGTCATGTGTATTCGTATATATATTTTGAAACAAATTTACATTGTTTATATGTATTTTGCATATCTATTTTTGTGTATTCTGTATTTATTTTTGTTATACATAGAATAATGTAAAATCGTATCAAAATAAGTACACAGAATATCAATAAAATAATTTAAATTTGAATGAAAACAAAGATGCAAAATACCCATAAGAAAAAACATTTTTTTTTAAATACATATACAAAAATACACATAGAATAATTAAATTTGTATTAAAATTAATATACAAAATGCACACATACAATAAGGTAAATTTGTATTGAAAAAAACGCAAAATACAAATAAAACATTGTAAATTTGTTTCAAAATATATATACGAATACACATAAAATAACGTAGATTTCTATAGAAATATATATACAAAATACACATGAAATTATATAAATACGTCTAAAAATATATATATATATAAAATACAAATTAAGTAATGTAAATTCGTGTCAAAATAAATAAACAAAATATCATGAAAAGAATGTGTATTTGTATGAAAATAAATAATAGATAATAAATTTGTATGAAATATATATGCAAGATATACATTAAATAATGTAAATATGTATAAAAAAATATATACAAAAAACAAATAGAATAATGTAAGATCGTATCAAAATAAATACACCGAATATTAATAAAATAATGTAAATTTGTATGAAAATAAAGATGCAAAATTCCCATCAAATAGCGCATTTCTTATAAAAATATATATACCAAAACTCATAAAATATTTAAATTTGTATTGAAATAAATGTAGAAAATGCACATACAATAAGGTAAACTTCTATTGAAAGAGATATGCAAAAATACATATAAAACAAAGTAAATTTGTTTCAAAATATATATACGAATACACATAAAATAACGTAGATCTCTATAAAAATATATATACAAAATACACATAAAATTAGGTAAATACGGGTAAAAAAATGTAAACAAAATACACATAAAATAATATAAATTCGAAACAAAATAAATAAACAAAATACCAATAAAAGAATGTGTATATGTATAAATATAAATGTACAAAATACACATACAAAATAAACATAAAATAAGGTAAATTTGTAATGAAATATATGTACAAAATACACATAAAATAATGTAAATTTATATGAAAATATATATACAAATACACATAAAATACCATGAATTTGTATAAAATTATATATTCAAAATAAATATTAAATAATGTAAATGCGTATAAAAATATATATAAAAAGTACATATAAAATAATGTAAATTCGTATCAATATAAATCAACAAAATACCAATAAAATAATATATATTTGATTGAAAATAGATTTACAAAATACACATAACATAACTAAAATTTGTATTGAAATATATACAAAAATACATAAAAATAATTTGAGTTTGTATGAAAATAGATATTCAAAATACACATAAAAATAGGTAAATTTCTTTTGAAATATATATACAAAATACCCATAAAATATTGTAAATTTGTGTCAGAATATATAAACAAATACACATAAAATAACGTAAATTTGTTTGAAAATATATACAAAATACACATAGAATAATGTCAAATCGTATCAAAATGAATGAGCAGAATATCAATAAAATAACGTAAATTTGTATGAAAATAAAGATGCAAAATACCCATAAAATAAAGCATATTTTTTAAAAAAATACATATACAAAAATACACATAGAATAATTAAATTTGTATTAAAATTAATATACAAAATGCATATACAATAAGGTAAATTTGTATTGAAAAAATATGCAAAATACACATAAAAGTGTAAATTTGTTTAAAAATCGATATACGAATACACATAATATAACGTAGATTTCTATAGAAAGATATATACAAAATACACATGAAATGATGTAAATACGTATAAAAATATATATACAAAATACACATTAAATAATTTAAATTCTCGTCAAAATAAATAAACAAAATATCAATAAAAGAATGTGTATTTGTATGAAAATAGATATACAAAATACTCATAAAATAACCTAAGTTTGTATAAAACTATATACAAAAATACACAAAAATAATTTAAATTTGTATGAAAATAAATATACAAAATACACATAAAATTATTTTGTATATCTATTTATACAAATGTACGTTATTTATGTGAATTGTTTTCATTTCATACAAATTTACATTATTTTATGTGTATTGTGTACATGTATTTAAATACAAATTTAACTAATTACATATTTTTATAAAAATACATATACAAAAATACACATAGATTAATCAAATTTGTATTAAAATTAATATACAAAATACACATACAATAAGGTAAATTTGTATTGAAAAAATATGCAAAATACACATAAAACAATGTAAATTTGTTTCAAAATATATATACGAATACACATAAAATAATGCAGATTTCTATAGAAATATATACAAAATACACTTGAAATAATGTAAATACGTATAAAATATATATACAAAATACACATTAAATAATGTTAATTCGTGTCAAAATAAATAAACAAAATATCATGAAAAGAATGTGTATTTGTATGAAAATAGATATACAAAATACACATAAAATAACCTAAATTTGTATAAAACTATAAACAAAAATACACAAAAATAATTTAAACTTGTATGAAAATAAATATACAAAAAACATAAAATTAGGTAAATTTGTATTGAAATACATATACAAAATACACATAAAATAATGTAAATTTGAATGAAAATATATAAACATATAGACTTAAAATAACGTAAATTTGTATCAAATATATATACAAAAAACACATTAAATAATGTAAATATGTATAAAAAAATATATACAAAACACAAATAAAATAATGTAAAATCGTATCAAAATAAATACAGAAAATGTTAATAAAATAATGTAAATTTGTATGAAAATTAAGATGCAAAATACCCATAAAATAACGCATTTTTTATAAAAATATATATACGAAAAAACATAAAATATTTGATTTTGTATTAAAATAAATAGATATACAAAATACACATAAAATAAGCTAAATTTGAATTGAAATATATATACAAAATACATAAAATAATGTAAATTTGTATCAAAATACCTATTCAAATACACATATAATAACGTAAATTTGTATAAAAATATATAATCAAAATACACATTAAATAATGTAAATACGTATAAAAAAATGTAAAAAATACACATATAATCATGTAATTCGTATCAAAATAAATAGACAAAATACCAATAAAATAATGTAAATTTCTATGAGAAAACATATACAAAATACACATAAATAACGCAAATATCAATAAAAATATATATAATATATAATATATTTTTATACATATTTAAAATATTTAATGTATATTTTGTATACATATATTTTATCCAAATTTACGTGATTTTATATGTATTTGTTTATATATTTTCATACAAATTTACATTATTTTATGTGAGTTTTGTATATGTATTTCAATACAAATTTGCCTAACTTTATGTGTATTTTGCATATCTATTTTCAAACAAATTTAAATTATTTTTGTGTATTTTTGTATATATTTTTATACAAATTCTAGTTATTTTATTTGTTTTTGTATATATATTTTCCTACAAATACATTCTTTTATTGGAATTTTGTGTATTTAATTTTTACAATTTACATTATTTTATGTATTTTGTATATATATTTTTCTACGTATTTAAACTATTTTATGTGTATTTTATATATACATTTTCATAAAAATTTACGTTATTTTATTCGTATATATTTTGAAACATTTTATACAAATTCATGTTATTTTATGTGTATTTGTATATATATTTTCATACAAATTTATATTATTTTATGTGTATTCTTACATATATTTTATTACAAATTTACCTTATTTTATGTTTATTTTGTATATTTATTTCATTCAATTTTAAATTATTTAATGTGTATATTTGTATTTGTATTTAGGTTATTTTATGTGTGTTTTCTATATATATTTTCATCCAAAATTACATTATTTTATTGTTATTTTCTTAATTTAACTCGATACGAATTTAGATTATTTCATAGGTATTTTGTATACATATTTTTATACTCATTTACATTATCTAATGTGTGTTTTGTATATATTTTTTATGCAAACTAATTTTATGTGCATTTTTGTACATATATTTTTATAGAAACTTAAAACGTTATTTTATGTGTATTTCGTATATGTTTTCTCATACAAATTTACATTATTTAATTAGTTTTTTGTTTATTTATTTTGATACGAATGACTTGATTATTGGTGTATTTTGTAAATATTTTTTTTATACGTATTTACATTTCTTAATGTGTATTTTTTTACAAATTTACGTTATTATATGTGTATTTGTTAAAAATATTTTGAAACGAATTTACTTTATTTGATGTATTTTGTATATATATTTCAATACAAATTAAGCTTATTTTGTGTATTTTGTATATCTATTTTCATGCAAATTTAATTACTTCTGTGTATTTTTGTATATAGTTTTATACAAATTTACGTTATTTTATGTGCATTTTGTATATTTATATTGATACAAATACACATTCTCTTATTGGTATTTTTTTATTTATATTTATACGAATTTACATTATTTTATGTGTATTTTGTATACATTTTTGATTCGTATTTACTTAATTTTATTTGTAATTGTATATATATATTTATAGAAATCTACGTTATTTTATGTGTATTCGTATATATATTTTGAAACAAATTTACATTGTTTTATATGTTTTTTGCATATCTATTTCAATACAAATTTACCTTATTGTATGTGCATTTTGTATATTTATTTTAATACAAATTCAAATATTTTATGTGTATTTTGGTATATATAATTTTATAAAAAATGCGTTATTTTATAGGTATTTTGCATCTTAGTTTTCATACAAATGTACATTATTTTATTAATATTCTGTGTATATATTTTGATACGATTTTATATTATACTATTTGTGTTTTGTATATATTTTTTTATACATATTTTCATTATTTAATGTGTATTTTTTATACATATTTTATACAAATTAACGTCATTTTAAGTGTATTTGTTTATATAATTTCATTCAAATTTACATTATTTTAAGTGTATTTTGTATATGTATTTCAATACAAATTTACCTAATTTTATGTGTATTTTGTATATTTATTTTCATACAAATTTAAATTATTTTTGTGTTTTTTTGTATATACATAGAGTAAATTTCTATGAAAATATATATTCAAAATACATATAAAATTATGTAAATAAGTATAAAAATATATATATCAAATACACCAAAAAAAAAGAAAATTCGTATCAAAATAAATAAACAAAATTCCGATAAAAGAACGGATATTTGTAGGAAAATAAATATACAAAATACACAAAATTACGAAAATTTGAATAAAAATATATACAAAAAAAGAAAAAAATAAATTTAAATTTGTATGAAAATAGATATACAAAATACACATATAATTAGTTAAATTTGTATTTAAATACATGTACAAAATACACATAAAATAATGTAAATTTGTATGAAATGAAAACAAATTCACATAAAATAACGTACATTTGTATAAAATAGATATGCAAAATATACATAGAATAATGTAAAATCGTATCAAAATAAATACACAGAATATCAATAAAATAATGTAATTTTGTATGAAAATAAAGATGCAAAATACCCATAAAATAAAGCATATTTTTTTTAAAATACATATACAAGAATACACATAGAATAATTAAATTTGTATTAAAATTAATATACAAAATGCACGTACAATAAGGGAAATTTGTATTGAGAAAATATACAAAATGCACATAAAACAATGTATATTTGTTTCAAAATATATATACGAATACACATAAAATAACGTATATTTCTATAGAAATATATATAAAAAATACACATGAAATGACGTAAATACGTACAAAAATATATATACACAATACACATTAAATAATATAAATTCGCATCAAAATAAATAAACAAAATATCAATAAAAGAATGTGTATTTTTATGAAAATAGATATACAAAATACACATAAAATATTGTAAATTTGTATAAAACTCTATTAAAAAAATACACAAAAATAATTTAAATTTGTATAAAAATATATATACAAAATACACATAAAACTAGTTGAATTTCTATTGAAATACATATACAAAATACACATAAAATAATGTAAATTTGAATGAAAATATATAAACAAATACACTTAAAATAACGTAAATTTGTATGAAATATATATAGAAAATACACATTAAATAATGTAAATATGTATAAAAAAATATATACAAAACACAAATAGAATAATGTAAAATAGTATCAAAATAAATACACAGAATATTAAAAAAATAATGTAAATTTGTATGAAAATAAAGACGCAAAATACCCATAAAACAACGCATTTTTTATGAAAATATATATACCAAAATACACATAAAATATTTAAATTTATATTACAATAAATATACAAAATGCACATACAATAAGGTAAATTTGTATTGACATAGATATGCAAAATACACATAAAACAATGTAAATTTGTTTCAAAATATATATACGAATACACATAAAATAACGTAGATTTCTATAAAAATATATATACAAAATACAAATAAAATGAAGTAAATACGTATAAGAAAATCTATACAAAATACACATAAAATAATGTAAACTCGTATCAAAATAAATAAACTAAATGCCAATAAAAGAATGTTTACTTGTATAAATATAAATATACAAAATACACATAAAATAACGTAAAATTGTATAAAACTATATACAAAAATAAACAAAAATAATTAAATTTGTATGAAAATAGATATACAAAAGACACATAAAATAAGCTAAATTTGAATTGAAATAAATATAGAAAATACATAAAATAATGTAAATTTGTATCAAAATATATATTCAAATACACATATATTAAAATTAATATACAAAATGCGTATATAATAAGGTAAATTTGTATTGAAAAAATATGCAACATACACGTTTACTCATACAAATTTATATTATTTTATTGGTATTTTTTTTATTTTTTTTATACGAATTACATGATTATATGTGTATTTTGTACATATTTTTTTATACGTATTTACATTATTTAATGTGTATTTTGTTTATATATTTTCATACAAATTTACGTTATTATATGTGTATTTGTATAAATATTTTGATACAAATTTACTTTATTTCATGTATTTTGCATATATATTTCAATTCAAATTTAGCTTATTTTGTGTGTATTTTGTATATATTTTCATACAAATTTAATTACTTCTGTGTATTTTTGTATATAGTTTTATATAAATTTACGTTATTTTATGTGTATTTTGTATATTTATATTTATACAGATACACATTCTTTTATTGCTATTTTGTTTATTTATTTTGATACAAATTTACATTATTTTATGTGTATTTTGTATACATTTTTTTATACGTATTTACTTCATTTTATGTGTATTTTGTATGTATATTTTTATAGAAATCTACGTTATTATATGTGTATTCGTATATATATTTTGAAACAAATTTACATTGTTTTATATGTATTTTGCATATCTATTTCAATATAAATTTACGTTATTGTATGTGTTTTTTGTATATTTATTTTAATACAAATTTAATTTTTTGATGTGTATTTTGGTATATATATTTTTATAAATAAAAAAATGCGTTATTTTATGGGTATTTTGCTTCTTTATTTTCATACAAATTTACATTATTTTATTAATATTCTGTGTATTTATTTTGATACGATTTTACATATTTACATATTTTTTTATAAAAATTTACGTTATTTTAAGTGTATTTGTTTATGTATTTTCATTCAAATTTACATTATTTTATGTGTATTTTGTGTATGTATTTCAATACAAATTTACCTAATTTTATGTGTATTTTGTATATTTATTTTCACACAAATTTAAAATATTTTTGTGTATTTTTGTATATAGTTTGATACAAATTTAGGTTATTTTATATGTATTTTGTATATCTATTTTCATACAAATACACATTCTTTTATTGATATTTTGTTTATTTATTTTGACGCGAATTTTATGTGAATTTGTTTTCATTTCACACAAATTTACATTATTTTATGTGTATTTTGTACATGTATTTAAATACAAATTTAACTAATTATATGTGTATTTTGTATATCTATTTTCATACAAATTGAAATCTTTTTTTTTGTTTTTTTGTATATATTTTTATTCAAATTTTCGTAATCTTATAAAAATATATATACCAAAATACACATAAAATATTTAAATTTGCATTGAAATAAATATACAAAATGCACATACAATAAGGTAAATTTGTATTGAAAGAGATATGCAAAAATACATATTAAAAGAATGTAAATTTGTTTCAAAATATATATACGAATACAAATAAAAAAACGTAGATTTCTATAAAAATATATATACAAAATACACATAAAATTAAGTAAATACGTATAAAAAAATGTATACAAAATACACATAAAATAATGTAAATTCGAATTAAAATAAATAAACAAAATACCAATAAAAGAATGTGTATTTGGATAAATATAAATATACAAAATACACATACAAAATAAACATAAAATAAGGTAGATTTGTAAAAAAGTATATGTACAAAATACACATAAAATAATGTAAATTTATATAAAAATATATATACAAATACACATAAAATACCATGAATTTGTATAAAAATATATATTCAAAATAAATATTAAATAATGTAAAAGCGTATAAAAATATATATACAAATACAGATACAAAAATACACATCGAATAATTAAATTTGTATTAAAATTAATATACAAAATGCGTATATAATAACGTAAATTTGTATTGAAAAAATATGCAACATACACGTTTACTCATACAAATTTATATTATTTTATTGGTATTTTGTTTATTTATTTTGATACGAATTACATGATTATATGTGTATTTTGTACATATTTTTTTATACGTATTTACATTATTTAATGTGTATTTTGTTTATATATTTTCATACAAATTTACGTTATTATATGTGTATTTGTATAAATATTTTGATACAAATTTACTTTATTTCATGTATTTTGTATATATATTTCAATTCAAATTTAGCTTATTTCGTGTGTATTTTGTATATATTTTCATACAAATTTAATTACTTCTGTGTATTTTTGTATATAGTTTTATATAAATTTACGTTATTTTATGTGTATTTTGTATATTTATATTTATACAAATACACATTCTTTTATTGCTATTTTGTTTATTTATTTTGATACAAATTTACATTATTTTATGTGTATTTTGTATACATTTTTTTATACGTATTTACTTCATTTTATGTGTATTTTGTATATATATTTTTATAGAAATCTACGTTATTATATGTATTCGTATATATATTTTGAAACAAATTTACATTGTTTTATATGTATTTTGCATATCTATTTCAATACAAATTTACCTTATTGTATGTGTTTTTTGTATATTTATTTTAATACAAATTTAATTTTTTGATATGTATTTTGGTATATATATTTTTATAAATAAAAAAAATGCGTTATTTTATGGGTATTTTGCTTCTTTATTTTCATACAAATTTACATTATTTTATTAATATTCTGTGTATTTATTTTGATACGATTTTACATTATTCTATTTGTGTTTTGTACATATTTTTTTATACAAATTTACGTTATTTTAAGTGTATTTGTTTATGTATTTTCATTCAAATTTACATTATTTTATGTGTATTTTGTGTATGTATTTCAATACAAATTTACCTAATTTTATGTGTATTTTGTATATTTATTTTCATACAAATTTAAAATATTTTTGTGTATTTTTGTATATAGTTTGATACAAATTTAGGTTATTTTATGTGTATTTTGTATATCTATTTTCATACAAATACACATTCTTTTATTGATATTTTGTTTATTTATTCTGACGCGAATTTACATTATTTATTGTGTATTTTGTATATATATTTTTATACGTATTTACATCATTTCATGTGTATTTTGTATAGTTTTAAACAAATTTATATTATTTAATGTGTATTTTGTATATATATATTTATACAAATACACATTCTTTTATTTTATTTTATTTATTTTGATACTAATTTACATTATTTTATGTGTATTTTGTATACATTTTTTATACGTATTTACTTAATTTTATGTGTATTTTGTATATATATTTTTATAGAAATCTACCTTATTTCATGTGTATTCGTATATATATTTTGAAACAAATTTACATTGTTTATATGTATTTTGCATATCTATTTTTGTGTATGTATTTATTTTTGTTATACATAGAATAATGTAAAATCGTATCAAAATAAGTACACAGAATATCAATAAAATAATTTAAATTTGTATGAAAATAAAGATGCAAAATACCCATAAGATAAAGCATTTTTTTTAAATACATATACAAAAATACACATAGAATAATTAAATTTGTATTAAAATTAATATACAAAATGCATACATACAATAAGGTAAATTTGTATTGAAAAAAAAACGCAAAATACAAATAAAACAGTGTAAATTTGTTTCAAAATATATATACGAATACACATAAAATAACGTAGATTTCTATAGAAATATATATACAAAATACACATGAAATTATGTAAATACGTATAAAAATATATATATAAAATACATATTAAGTAATATAAATTCGTGACAAAATAAATAAACAAAATATCATGAAAAGAATGTGTATTTGTATGAAAATAAATAATAGATAATGAATTTGTATGTAATATATATGCAAGATACATTTAAATAATGTAAATATGTATAAAAAAAATATATACAAAAAACAAATAGAATAATGTAAAATCGTATCAAAATAAATACACCGAATATTAATAAAATAATGTAAATTTGTATGAAAATAAAGATGCAAAATTCCCATCAAATAGCGCATTTCTTATAAAAATATATATACCAAAATACACATAAAATATTTAAATTTGTATTGAAATAAATATACAAAATGCACATACAATAAGGTAAACTTCTATTGAAAGAAATATGCAAAAATACATATAAAACAATGTAAATTTGTTTCAAAATATATATACGAATACACATAAAATAACGTAGATTTCTATAAAAATATATATACAAAATACACATAAAATTAAGTAAATACGTATAAAAAAATGTAAATAAAATACACATAAAATAATGTAAATTCGAAACAAAATAAATAAACAAAATACCAATAAAAGAATGTATATCTATTTATTTTAATACAAAATCAAATATTTTATGTTTTTTCGTATATATTTTTATAAAAAATGCGTTATTTTATGGGTATTTTGCATCTTAATTTTCATACAAATTTACATTATTTTATTAATATTTTCTGTATTTATTTTGATACGATTTTACATTTTTTTATTTATGTTTTGTATATATTTTTTATACATATTTACATTATTTAATGTGTTTTTTGTATATATATTTGATACATATTTACGTTATTTTAAGTTATTTTATGTGTATTTGTTTATATATTTTGACACAAATTTATAATATTTTATGGGTATTTTGTATATATATTTCAAAAGAAATTTACCTAGTTTTATATGTATTTTGAATATCTATTTTCATACAAACTCAAATTATTTTTATGTATTTTTGTATATATTTCAATACAAATTTTAGTTATGTTATGTGTATTTTGTAAATCTATTTTCATTCAAATATATATTATTTTATTGGTATTTTGTTGATTTATATTGATACGAATTTACATTATTTTATATGTACTTTGTATATATATTTTTATGCGCATTTACATTATTTAATATTTATTTTGAATATATAATTTTATACAAATTCATGGTATTTTATGTGTATTTGTATATATTTTCATATAAATTTACATTATTTTATGTGTATTTTGTACATATATTTCATTACAAATTTACCTTATTTTATGTTTATTTTGTATGTGTATTTTGTACATTTATATTTATACAAATACACATTCTTTTATTGGTATTTTGTTTATTTATTTTGTTTCGAGTTTACATTATTTTATGTGTATTTTGTTTACATTTTTTTATACGTATTTACTTAATTTTATGTGTATTTTGTATATATATATTTATAGAAATCTACGTTATTTTATGTGTATTCGTATATATATTTTGAAACAAATTTACATTGTTTTATATGTATTTTTGCATATCTCTTTCAATAGAAGTTTACCTTATTGTATGTGCATTTTGTATATTTATTTCAATACAAATTTAAATATTTTATGTGTATACATGTACAAAAATACATAAAATAATGTAGATTTGTATGAAATGAAAACAAATACATTTTATATAAAATATATATACAAAATACACATAGAATAATGTAAAATCATATTAAAATAAATACACAGAATATCAATAAAATAATGTAAATTTGTATGAAAATAAAGATGCAAAATACCCATAATATAAAGCATATTTTTATAAAAATACATATACAAAAATACACATAGATTAATCAAATTTGTATTAAAATTAATATACAAAATGCACATACAATAAGGTAAATTTGTATTGAAAAAATATGCAAAATACACATAAAACAATGTAAATTTGTTTCAAAATATATATACGAATACACATAAAATAACGCAGATTTCTATAGAAATATATATACAAAATACACTTGAAATAATGTAAATACGTATAAAAATATATATACAAAATACACATTAAATAATGTTAATTCGTGTCAAAATAAATAAACAAAATATCATGAAAAGAATGTATTTGTATGAAAATAGATATACAAAATACACATAAAATAACCTAAATTTGTATAAAACTATAAACAAAAATACACAAAATAATTTAAACTTGTATGAAAATAAATATACAAAAAACATATAAAATTAGGTAAATTTGTATTGAAATACATATACAAAATACACATAAAATAATGTAAATTTGAATGAAAATATATAAACATATAGACTTAAAATAACGTAAATTTGTATCAAATATATATACAAAAAACACATTAAATAATGTAAATATGTATAAAAAAATATATACTAAACACAAATAAAATAATGTAAAATCGTATCAAAATAAATACAGAAAATATTAATAAAATAATGTAAATTTGTATGAAAATTAAGATGCAAAATACCCATAAAATAACGCATTTTTTATAAAAATATATATACGAAAAAACATAAAATATTTGATTTTGTATTAAAATAAATAGATATACAAAATACACATAAAATAAGCTAAATTTAATGAAAAATATATACAAAATACACATAGAATAATGTAAAATCGCATCAAAATAAATACACAGAATATCAATAAAATAATGTAATTTTGTATGAAAATAAAGATGCAAAATACCCATAAAATAAAGCATATTTTTTTAAAAATACATGTACAAAAATACACATAGAATAATTAAATTTGTATTAAAATTAATATACAAAATGCACGTAGAATAAGGTAAATTTGTATTGAAAAAATATACAAAATGCACATTAAAGCGTAAATTTGTTTAAAAATCTATATAAGAATACACATAAAATAACGTAGATTTCTATAGAAATATATATACAAAATACACATGAAATGATGTAAATACGTATAAAAATATATATACAAAATACACATTAAATAATTTAAATTCTCGTCAAAATAAATAAACAAAATATCAATAAAAGAATGTGTATTTGAATGAAAATAGATATAAAAAATACTCATAAAATAACCTAAGTTTGTATAAAACTATATACAAAAATACACAAAAATAATTTAAATTTGCATGAAAATAAATATACAAAATACACATAAAATTAGGTAAATTTGTATTGAAATACATATACAAAATACACATAAAATAATGTAAATTTGAATGAAAATATATAAACATATACACTTAAAATAACGTAAATTTGTATCAAATATATATACAAAATACTAATTAAATAATGTAAATATGTATAAAAAATATATACAAAACACAAATAGAATAATGTAAAATCGTATCAAAATAAATACACAGAATATTAATTAAATAATGTAAATTTGTATGAAAATAAAGATGCAAAATAGCCATAAAATAACGCATTTTTTTAAAATATATATACCAAAATACACATAATATATCAAAATTTGTATTAAAATAAATATAAAAAATGCACATACTGTAAGGTAAATTTGTATTGAAATAGATATGCAAAATACATATAAAACAATGTAAATTTGTTTCAAAATATATATACGAATACACATAAAATAACGTTGATTTCTATAAAATATATACAAAATACACATAAAATGAAGTAAATACGTATTAAAAATGAATACAAAATACACATAAAAATCGTATCAAAATAAATAAACAAAATACCAGTAAAAGAATGTGTATTTGTATAAATATAAATATACAAAATACACATAAAATATCGTAAATTTGTATAAAACTATATACAAAAATACACAGAACAAATACACATTCTTTTATTGGTATTTTGTTTATTTATTTTGTTTCGAATTTATGTTATTTTACGTGTATTTTGTTTACATTTTTTTATACGTATTTACCTAATTTTATGTGTATTTTGTATATATATTTTTATAGAAATCTACGTTATTTTATGTGTATTCGTATATATATTTTTAAACAAATTTACAGTTTTTTATATGTATTTTTGCATAACTCTTTCAACAGAAGTTTACCTTATTGTATGTGCATTTTGTATATTTATTTCAATACAAATTTAAATATTTATGTGTATTTTGGTATATATATTTTTATAAGAAATGCGCTATTTGATGGGAATTTTGCATCTTTATTTTCATACAAATTTACATTATTTTATTAATATTCTATGTATTTATTTTGATACGATTTTACATTATTCTATTTGTTTTTTGTATATATTTTTTTTATACATATTTACATTATTTAATGTGTATCTTGCATATATATTACATACAAATTTATTATCTATTATTTATTTTCATACAAATACACATTCTTTTCATGATATTTTGTTTATTTATTTTGTCACGAATTTACATTACTTAATATGTATTTTATATATATATTTTTATACGTATTTACATAATTTCATGTGTATTTTGTATATATATTTCTATAGAAATCTACGTTATTTTATGTGTATTCGTATATATATTTTGAAACAAATTTACAGTTTTATTTGTATTTTGCGTTTTTTTTTTCAATACAAATTTACCTTATTGTATGTGTGCATTTTGTATATTAATTTTAATACAAATTTAATTATTCTATGTGTATTTTTGTATATGTATTTTTAAAAAAAAATATGCTTTATCTTATGGGTATTTTGCATCTTTATTTTCATACAAATTTAAATTATTTTATTGATATTCTGTGTACCTATTTTTTTAAATACACATACAAAAATACACATAGAATAATTAAATATGTGTTAAAATTAATATACAAAATGCACATACAATAAGGTAAGTTTGTATTGAAAAAAAAAGCAAAATACACATAAAACAGTGTAAATTTGTTTCAAAATATATATACGAATACACATAAAATAACGTTGATTTCTATAGGAATATATATACAAAATACACATGAAATGATGTAAATACGTACAAAAATATATACAAAATACACATTAAATACTGTAAATTCGCGTCAAAATAAATAAACAAAATATCAATAAAAGAATGTGTATTTGTATGAAAATAGATATACAAAATACACATAAAATAACCTAAATTTGTATCAAACTATATTCTAAAGTACACAACAATATTTTTAATTTGTATGAAAATTAATATACAATATACACATAAAATTATGTAGATTTGTTGAAATACATATACAAAATACACATAAAATAGTGTAAATTTGAATGAAAATACATAAACAAATACACTTAAAATAACGTAAATTTGTATAAAAAATATATACAAAACACAAATAGAATAATGTAAAATCGTATCAAAATAAATACACAGAATATTAATAAAATAATGTAGATTTGTATGAAAATAAAGAGGCAAAATACCCATAAAATAACGCATTTTTTTTATTTATAAAATATATATACCAAAATACACATCAAAAAATTAAATTTGAATTAAAATAAATATATAAAAAACACATACAATAAGGTAAATTTGTATTGAAATAGATATGCAAAATACATATAAAACAATGTAAATTTGTTTCAAAATATATATACGAATACACATAAAATAACGTACATTTCTATAAAAATATATATACAAAATATACATAAAATGAGGTAAATACGTATAAAAAAATGTATACAAAATACACATAAAATAATGTAAATTCGTATCAAAATAAAAAAATACCAATGAAAGAATGTGTGTTTGTATAAATATAAATATACACATAAAATAACGTAAATTTATATAAAACTATATACAAAAATACACAGAAGTATTTTAATTTGTATGAAAATAGATATACGAAATAAGGTAAATTCGTTTCAAATTAATAAACAAAATTCAGATAAAAGAAAGTATATTTGTAGAATAAATAAATATACAAAATACATAAAATAACGAAAATTTGTTTGAAAATATATAAAAATAAACAAAATAATTACAATGTGTATGAAAATAAATATACAAAATACAGATGTATTTTGTATATCTATTTTCACACAAATTTAATTACTTTGTGTATTTTTGCATATAGTTTTAAATAAATTTACGTTATTTTATTTGTCTTTTGTATATTTATATTTATACTCATTCTTTTATTAGTATTTTGTTTATTTATTTTGATACGAGTTTACATTATTTTATGTGTATTTTGTATACCTTTTTTATACGTATTTACTTCATTTTATGTGTATTTTGTATATTTATTTTCATAGAAATCTACGTTATTTTATGTGTATTCGTATATATATTTTGAAAAAAATTTACATTGTTTTATATGTATTTTGCATATCTATTTGAATACAAATTTACCTTATTGTATATGCATTTTGTATATTTATTTTAATACAAATTCAAATATTTTATGTGTGTCTTGGTATAAATATTTTTATAAAAAATGCGTTATTTTATGGGTATTTTGCATCTTAATTTTCATACAAATTTACATTATTTTATTAATATTCTGTGTATTTATTTTGATACGATTTTATATTATTCTATTTGTGTTTTGTATATATTTTTTTATACATATTTACATTATTTAATGTGTATTTTTTATATATATTTTATACAAATTTACGTTATTTTAAGTGTATTTGTTTATATATTTTCATTCAAATTTACATTATTTTATGTGTATTTTGTAAATGTATTTCAATACAAATTTACCTAATTTTATATGTATTTTGTATATTTATTTTCATACAAATTAAAATTATTTTTGTGTATTTTTGTATATAGTTTTATACAAATTTAGGTGATTTTATGTGTATATTGTATATCTATTTTCATACAAATACACATTCTTTTATTGATATTTTGTTTATTTATTTTGACGCGAATTTACATTATTTAATGTGTATTTTATGTATATATTTTTATACGTGTTTACATCATTTGATGTGTATTTTGTAAATATATCTCTATAGAAATCTACGTTGATTTATGAGTATTCGTAAATAGATTTTGAAATAAATTTACACTGTTTTATGTGTATTTTGCATATTTTTTCAATACAAATTTACCTTATTGTATATGCATTTTGTATATTAATTTTAATACAAATTTAATTATGCTATGTGTATTTTTGTATATGTATTTTTATAAAAAAATATGCTTTATTTTATGGGTATTTTGCATTTTTATTTTCATACAAATTTACATTATTTTATTTATATTCTGTTTTTTTTTTTTTTAAACATTTTTACATTATTCTATGTGTATTTTTTATATCTATTTTTATACGTATTTACTTAATTTATGTGTATTTTGTATATATATTTTTATAGAAATCTACGTTATTTTATGTGTATTCGTATATATTTTGAAACAAATTTACATTGTTTTATATGTATTTTTGCATATCTCTTTCAATACAAGTTTACCTTATTGTATGTGCATTTTGTATATTTACTTCAATACAAATTTAAATATTTTATGTGTATTTTGGTATATATATTTTTATAAGAAATGCGCTATTTGATGGGAATTTTGCATCTTTATTTTCATACAAATTTACATTATTTTATTAATATTCGGTGTATTTATTTTGTTACGATTTCACATTATTCTATTTGTTTTTTGTATATATTTTTTTTTTTTACATATTTACATTATTTAAAGTGTATCTTCCATATATATTTCATACAAATTTATTATCACTTATTTATTTTCATGCAAATACACATTCTTTTCATGATATTTTGTTTATTTATTTTGACACGTATTTACCTAGATATGTATTTTGTATATATATTTTTATACGTATTTACATAATTTCTTGTGTATTTTGTATATATATTTCTATAGAAATCTACATTATTTTATGTGTATTCGTATATATATTTTGAAACAAATTAACTTTGTTTTATATGTATTTTTGAATATCTCTTTCAATACATATTTACCTTACTGTATATGCATTTTGTATATTTATTTCAATACAAATTTAAATATTTTATGTGTATTTTGGTATATATATTTTTATAAAAAATGCGCTATTTTATGGGAATTTTGCATCTTTCTTTTCATACAAATTTACATTATTTTATTGATATTCTGTGTATTTATATTGATAGGATTTTACATTATTCTATTTCTTTTTTGTAAATATTTTTTTTATACACATTTACATTATTTAATGTGTATCTTGCATATATATTTTATACAAATTTTCGTTATTTTAAGTGTATTTGTTTATATATTTTCATTCAAATTTACATTATTCTATGTGTATTTTGTATATGTATTTCAATACAAGATTACCTAATTTTATGAGTATTTTGTATATTTCTTTTCATACAAATTTTAAAAATTTTTGTGTATTTTTGTATATAGTTTTATACAAATTTAGTTTATTTTATATACGCATTTACATTATTTAATGTCTGTTTTGTATATATATTTTTATGCAAATTTACTTTATTTTATGTGAATTTTTGTACATATATTTTTTTATAAATTTGCGTTATTTTATGTGTATTTGTATATGTTATCTCATACAAATTTACATTATTAGATTGCTATTTTGTTTATTTATTTTGATACGAATGAAAATAGATATACAAAATATACATAAAATAAACTAAATTTGTTTTGAAATATATATACAAAATACATAAAATAATGTAAATTTGTATCAAAATATTTTAACAGATGCGCATAAAATAACGTAAATTTGTTTTAAAATATACAAAATACACATTAAATAATGTAAATATGTATAAAAAAATATATATAAAACACAAATAGAATAATGTAAAATCGTATTAAAATAAATACACTGAATATTAATAAAACAATGTAAATTTGTATGAAAATAAAGATGCAAAATACCCATTAAATAACGCATTTTTTTATAAAAATATATATACCAAAATACACATGAAAAAATTAATTTGTATTAAAATAAATATACAAAATACACATACAATAAGGTAAATCTGTATTGAAATAGATATGCAAAATACTTATAAAACAATGTAAATTTGTTTCAAAATATATATACGAATACACATAAAATAACGTAGATTTGTATAAAAATATATATACAAAATACACATAAAATGAAGTAAATACGTATAAGAAAATGTATACAAAATACACATAAAATAATGTAAATTCGTATCAAAATAAATAAACAAAATACAAATAAAAGAATGTGTATTTGTATAAATATAAATATACAAAATACACATAAAATAACGTAAATTTTTATAAAACTATATACAAAAATACACAGAAGTTATTAAATTCGCATGAAAATAGATATACAAAATACAGATAAAATAAGCTAAATTTGAATTGAAATGTATTTAGAAAATACATAAAATAATGTAAATTTGTATCAAAATATTTATAAAAATACATATAATAACGTAAATTTGTTTAAAAATATATAAACAAAATACACATTAAGTAATGTAAATACGTATAAAAAAAAGCACAAAATACACATATAATGATGTAATTCGTATCAAACTAAATAAACAAAATATCAATAAAATAATGTAAATTTGTATGAGAAAACATATACAAATACATATAAAATAACGCAAATTTCCATAAAAATATATGTCCAAAAATGAACGTAAAATAAAGTAACTTTGGATAAAAATATATATACAAAACACACATTAAATAATGTAAATCCGTACATAAAATAACCTAAATTTGTATAAAACTATATACAAAAATACACAAAAATAATTTAAATTTGTATGAAAAGAAATATACAAAATACACATAAAATTAGGTTAATTTGTATTGAAATACATATACAAAATACATATAAAATAATGTAAATTTGAAAAAAAATATATAAACAAATACACATATAATAACATAAATTTGTATGAAATATATAATCAAAATACACATTAAATAATGTAAATATGTATAAAAAAATATATACAAAACACAAATAGAATAATGTAAAATCGTATCAAAATATATACACAGAATATTAATAAAATAATGTAAATTTGTATGAAAATTAAGATGCAAAATACCTATAAAATAACGTATTTTTTTATAAAATTATTGATACCAAAATACACATAAAATATTTGAATTTGTATCAAAATAAATATACAAAATGCACATACAATAAGGTAAATTTGTATTGAAATAGATATGCAAAATACATATAAAATAATGTAAATATGTTTCAAAATATATATGCGAATACACATAAAATAACGTAGATTTCTATAAAAATACATATACAAAATACACATGAAATTAAGTAAATACGTATAAAAAAATGTATACAAAATACACATAAAATAATGTAAATTCGTATAAATATAAATAAACAATATAGCAATAAAATAATGTGTATTTGTATAAATATAAATATACAAAATGCACATAAAATAACGTAAATTTATATAAAACTATATACAAAAATACACAGAAGTAATTAAATTTGTATGAAAATATATACAAAATACACACAAAATAAGCTAAATTTGAATTGAAATATATAGACAAAATACATGAAATAAAGTAAATTTGTATCAAAATATTTATACAAATACACATGTAATAACGTAAATTTGTATCAAAATATATAAACAAAATACATATTAAATAATGTAAATACGTATAAAAAAATGTGTACAAAATACACATATAATCATGTAATTCGTATCAAAATAAATAAACAAAATACAAATAAAATAATATAAATTTGTATGAGTAAACGTGTATAAATATAAATGTACAAAATACACATATAAAATAAACATAAAATAAGGTAAATTTGTAATGAAATATATGTACAAAATACACATAAAATAATGTAAATTTATATGAAAATATATATACAAATACACATAAAATACCATGAATTTGTATAAAATTATACATTCAAAATAAATATTAAATAATGTAAATGCGTATAAAAATATATATAAAAAGTATATATAAAATAATGTAAATTCGTATCAATATAAATCAACAAAATACCAATAAAATAATATATATTTCAATGAAAATAGATTTACAAAATACACATAACATAACTAAAATTTGTATTAAACTATATACAAAAATACATATAAATAATTTGAGTTTGTATGAAAATAGATATTCAAAATACACATAAAACTAGGTAAATTTCTTTTCAAATATATGTACAAAATACCCATAAAATATTGTAAATTTGTGTCAAAATATATAAACAAATACACATAAAATAACGTAAATTTGTATGAAAGATATACAAAATACATAGAATAATGTCAAATCGTATCAAATGAATGAGCAGAATATCAATAAAATAACGTATATTTGCATGAAAATAAAGATGCAAAATACCCATAAAATAAAGCACATTTTTATAAAAATACATATACAAAAATTTACATTATTTGATATGTATTTCGTATATATATTTTTATACGTATTTACATAATTTCATATGTATTTTGTATATATATTTCAATAGAAATCTACTTTATTTTATGTGTATTCGTATATATATTTTGAAACAAATTTACATTGTTTTATATGTATTTTTGAATATCTCTTTAAATACAAATTTACCTTACTGTATATGCATTTTGTATATTTATTTCAATACAAATTTAAATATTTTATGTGTATTTTGGTATATATATTTTTTTTTAAAATGCGAAAATTTTTGGGAATTTTGCATCTTTATTTTCATACAAATTTACATTATTTTATTGATATTCTGTGTATTTATTTTGATACGATTTTACATTATTTTATTTGTTTTTTGTATATAGTTTTTTATACACATTTACATTATTTAATGTGTATCTTGCATATATATTTTATACAAATTTACGTTATTTTAAGTGTATTTGTTTTTATATTTTCATTCAAATTTACATTTATTTTAATTCGAAATTACATTATTTTATGTGTATTTTGTATACATTATTTTATACGTATTTACTTAATTTTATGTGTATTTTGTATATATATTTTTATAGAAATCTACGTTTTTTTTATTTGTATTCGTATATATATTTTAAAACAAATTTATATTGTTTTATATGTATTTTTGAATATCTCTTTCAATACAAATTTACCTTATTGTATGTGCATTTTGTATATTTATTTCAATGCAAATTTAAATATTTTATGTGTATTTTGGTATATATATTTTTATAAGAAATGCGCTATTTTATGGGAATTTTGCATCTTTATTTTCATACAAATTTACATTATTTTATCAATATTCGGTGTATTTATTTTGATACGATGTTACGTTATTCTATTTGTTTTTTGTATATACTTTTTTTATACATATTTACATTACTTAATGTGTATCTTGCATATATATTTTATACAAATTTATTATCTATTATCTATTTACATACAAATACACATTCTTTTCATGATATTTTGTTTATTTATTTTGATACGAATTTACATTATTTGATATGTATTTTGTATATATATTTTATACGTATTTACATAATTTCATATGTATTTTGTATATATATTTCTATAGAAATCTACTTTATTTTATGTGTATTCGTATATATATTTTGAAACAAATTTACATTGTTTTATATGTATTTTTGAATATCTCTTTCAATACAAATTTACCTTACTGTATATGCATTTTGTATATTTATTTCAATACAAATTTAAATATTTTATGTGTATTTTGGTAAATATATTTTTATAAAAAATGCGATAATTTTTGGGAGTTTTGTATCTATATTTTCATACAAATTTACATTATTTTATTGATATTCTGTGTATTTATTTTGATACGATTTTACATTATTCTATTTGTTTTTTGTATATATATTTTTTATACACATTTACATTATTTAATGTGTATCTTGCATATATATTTTATACAAATTTACGTTATTTTAAGTGTATTTCTGTGTATTACAAAAATACACAGAAGTATTTTAATTTGTATGAAAATAGATATACAAAATAAGGTAAATATGTTTCAAATTCAATAAACAAAAGTATATTTGTAGAAAAAATAAATATACAAAATACACATAAAATAACGAAAATTTGTTTGAAAATATATAAAAAAATAAACAAAAATATACAAAATACACATGTATTTTGTATATCTATTTTCACACAAATTTAATTACTTTTGTGTATTTTTGCATATAGTTTTATATAAATTTACGTTATTTTATTTGAATTTTATATATTTATATTTATACAATACACATTCTTTTATTAGTATTTTGTTTATTTATTTTGATACGAGTTTACATTATTTTATGTGTATTTTGTATACCTTTTTTTATACGTATTTACTTCATTTTATGTGTATTTTGTATATTTATTTTCATAGAAATCTACGTTATTTTATGTGTATTCGTATATATATTTTGAAAAAAATTTACAAGGTTTTATATGTATTTTGTATATCTATTTCAATACAAATTTACCTTATTGTATGTGCATTTTGTATATTTATTTTAATACAAATTCAAATATTTTATGTGTGTCTTCGTATAAATATTTTTATAAAAAATGCGTTATTTTATGAGTATTTTGCATCTTAATTTTCATACAAATTTACATTATTTTATTAATATTCTGTGTATTTATTTTGATACGATTTTATATTATTCTATTTGTGTTTTGTATATATTTTTTTATACATATTTACATTATTTAATGTGTATTTTTTATATATATTTTATACAAATTTACGTTATTTTAAGTGTATTTGTTTATATTTTCATTCAAATTTACATTATTTTATGTGTATTTTGTAAATGTATTTCAATACAAATTTACCTAATTTTATGTGTATTTTGTATATTTATTTTCATACAAATTAAAATTATTTTTGTGTATTTTTGTATATAGTTTTATACAAATTTAGGTGATTTTATGTGTATATTGTATATCTATTTTCATACAAATACACATTCTTTTATTGATATTTTGTTTATTTATTTTGACGCGAATTTACATTATTTAATGTGTATTTTATATATATATTTTTATACGTGTTTACATCATTTGATGTGTATTTTGTATATATATTTCTATAGAAATCTACGTTGGTTTATGAGTATTCGTATATAGATTTTGAAATAAGTTTACACTGTTTTATGTGTATTTTGCATATTTTTTCCATACAAATTTATCTTATTGTATATGCATTTTGTATATTAATTTTAATACAAATTTAATTATGCTATGTGTATTTTTGTATATGTATTTTTATAAAAATATGCTTTATTATATGCGTATTTTGCATTTTTATTTTCATTAAAATTTACATTATTTTATTTGTATTCTGTTTATTTTTTTTTTGAAACAATTTTACATTATTCTATGTGTATTTTGTATATCTATTTTTATACGTATTTACTTAATTTATGTGTATTTTGTATATATGTTTTTATAGAAATCTACGTTATTTTATGTGTATTCGTATATATATTTTGAAAAAAATTTACATTGTTTTATATGTATTTTTGCATATCTCTTTCAAGACAAGTTTACCTTATTGTATGTGCATTTTGTATATTTACTTCAATACAAATTTAAATATTTTATGTGTATTTTGGTATATATATTTTTATAAGAAATGCGCTATTTGATGGGAATTTTGCATCTTTATTTTCATACAAATTTACATTATTTTATTAATATTCGGTGTATTTATTTTGATACGATTTCACATTATTCTATTTGTTTTTTGTATATATTTTTTATACATATTTACATTATTTAATGTGTATCTTGCACATATTTCATACAAATTTATTATCTATTACTTATTTTCATACAAATACACATTCTTTTCATGATATTTTGTTTATTTATTTTGACACGAATTTACCTAGATATGTATTTTGTATATATATATTTATAGGTATTTACATAATTTCATGTGTATTTTGTATATATATTTCTATAGAAATCTACGTTATTTTATGTGTATTCGTATATATATTTTGAAACAAATTTACTTTGTTTTATATGTATTTTTTAAAATCTCTTTCAATACATATTTACCTTACTGTATATGCATTTTGTATATTTATTTCAATACAAATTTAAATATTTTATGTGTATTATGGTATATATATTTTTATAAAAAAATGCGCTTTTTTATAGGAATTTTGCATCTTTCTTTTCATACAAATTTACATTATTTTATTGATATTCTGTGTATTTATATTGATAGGATTTTACATTATTCTATTTCTTTTTTGTAAATATTTTTTTATTCACATTTACATTATTTAATGTGTATCTTGCATATATATTTTATATACAAATTTACGTTATTTTAAGTGTATTTGTTTATATATTTTCATTCAAATTTACATTATTCTATGTGTATTTTGTATATGTATTTCAATACAAATTTACCTAATTTTATGTGTATTTTGTATATTTCTTTTCATACAAATTTTAAATATTTTTGTGTATTTTTATATATAGTTTTATACAAATTTAGGTTATTTTATGTACGCATTTACTATATTTAATGTGTGTTTTGTATATATATTTTTATGCAAATTTACTTTATTTTATGTGCATTTTTGTACATATATTTTTTTAGAAATTTGCGTTAATTTATGTGTATTTGTATATTCATACAAATTTACATTATTTGATTGCTATTTTGTTTATTTATTTTGATACGAATGAAAATAGATATACAAAATATACATAAAATAATGTAAATTTGTATCAAAATATTTTAACAGATGCTCATAAAATAACGTAAATTTGTTTTAAAATTTACCAAATACACATTAAATAATGTAAATATGTATAAAAAAATATATACAAAACGCAAAAAGAATAATGTAAAATCGTATCAAAATAAATACACAGAATATTAATAAAACAATGAAAATTTGTATGAAAATAAAGATGCAAAATACCCATTAAATAACGCATTTTTTATAAAAATATATATACCAAAATACACATGAAAAAATTTATTTGTATTAAAATAAATATACAAAATACACATACAATAAGGTAAATCTGTATTGAAATAGATATGCAAAATACATATAAAACAATGTAAATTTGTTTCAAAATATATATACGAATACACATAAAATAACGTAGATTTGTATAAAAATATATATACAAAATACACGTAAAATGAAGTAAATACGTATAAAAAAATGTATACAAAATACACATAAAATAATATAAATTCGTATCAAAATAAATAAACAAAATACTAATAAAAGAATGTGTATTTGTATAAATATAAATATACAAAATACACTTAAAATAACGTAAATTTGTATAAAACTATATACAAAAATACACAGAAGTAGTTAAATTCGTATGAAAATAGACATACAAAATACAGATAAAATAAGCTAAATTTGAATTGAAATGTATATACAAAATGCAATATTTTATGTTTATGTTTGTATTTGTATTAAGGTTATTTTATGTGTATTTTGTATTGATATTTTCATCCAAAATTACATTATTTTATTGGTATTTTCTTAATTTAATTCGATACGAATTTAGATTATTTCATAGGTATTTTCTATACATATTTTTATACTCATTTACATTATCTATTGTGTGTTTTGTATATATATTTTTATGCAAATTTATTTTATGTTCATTTTTATACATATATTTTTATAGAAATTTGCGTTATTTTATGTATATAGTTTTATATAAATTTACGTTCTTTTATGTGCATTTTGTATATTTATATTTATACAAATACACATTCTTTTATTGGTATATTGTTTATTTACATTTATACGAATTTACATTATTTTATGTGTATTTTGTATACATTTTTTTATACGTATTTACTTAATTTTATATGTATTTTGTATATGTATTTTTATAGAAATCTACGTTATTTTATGTGTATTCGTAGATATATTTTGAAACAAATTTACATTATTTTATATGTATTTTGCATATCTATTTCAATACAAATTTACCTTATTGTATGTGCATTTTGTATATTTATTTTAATACAAATTGAAATATTTTATGTGTATTTTGGTATCAATAATTTTATAAAAAACGTAAATTTGTATAAAAAAATATGTACAAAACACAAATAGAATAATGTAAAATCGTATCAAAATAAATACACAGAATATTAATAAAATAATGTAAATTTGTATGAAAATAAAGAAGCAAAATACCCATAAAATAACGCATTTTTTTTATTTATAAAAATATATGTACCAAAATACACATCAAAAAATTAAATTTGTATTAAAATAAATATACAAAAAACACATACAATAAGGTAAATTTGTATTGAAATAGATATGCAAAATACATATAAAACAATGTAAATTTGTTTCAAAATATATATACGAATACACATAAAATAACGTAGATTTCTGTAAAAATATATATACAAAATACACATAAAATGAAGTAAATACGTATAAAAAAATGTATACAAAATACACATAAAATAATGGAAATTCGTATCAAAATAAATAAACAAAATATTTATAAAAGAATGTGTATTTGTATAAATATAAATATACAAAATACACATAAAATAACGTAAATTTATATAAAACTATATACAAAAATACACAAAAGTAATTAAATTTGTATTAAAATATATACAAAATACACTCAAAATAAGCTAAATTTGAATTGAAATATATACAAAATACACATATTTTGCATATCTATTTTCAAACAAATTTAAATTATTTTTGTGTATTTTTGTATATATTTATTTTTGTTATACATAGAATAATGTAAAATCGTATCAAAATAAGTACACAGAATATCAATAAAATAATTTAAATTTGTATGAAAATAAAGATGCAAAATACCCATAAGATAAAGCATTTTTTTTAAATACATATACAAAAATACACATAGAATAATTAAATTTGTATTAAAATTAATATACATAATGCACACATACAAAGAGGTAAATTTGTATTGAAAAAAAAACGCAAAATACAAATAAAACAGTGTAAATTTTTTTCAAAATATATATACGAATAGACATAAAATAACGTATATATTGTATATCTATTTTCATACAAATACACATTCTTTTATTGATATTTTGTTTATTTATTTTGACGCGAATTTACATTATTTAATGTGTATTTTATATATATATTTTCATACGTGTTTACATCATTTGATGTGTATTTTGTATATATATTTCTATAGAAATCTACGTTGATTTATGAGTATTCGTATATAGAATTTGAAATAAATTTACACTGTTTTATGTGTATTTTCCATATTTTTTCAATACAAATTTACCTTATTGTATATGCATTTTGTATATTAATTTTAATACAAATTTAATTATGCTATGTGTATTTTTGTATATGTATTTTTATAAAAATGTGCTTTATTTTGCGTATTTTGCATTTTTATTTTCATACAAATTTACATTATTTTATTTATATTCTGTTTATTTTTTTTTTAAACAATTTTACATTATTCTATGTGTATTTTGTATATCTATTTTTATACGTATTTACTTAATTTTATGTGTATTTTGTATATATATTTTTATAGAAAATTAATTTGTATTAAAATAAATATACAAAATACACATACAATAAGGTAAATCTGTATTGAAATAGATATGCAAAATACATATAAAACAATGTAAATTTGTTTCAAAATATATAATACGAATACACATAAAATAACGTAGATTTGTATAAAAATATATAAAAAAAATACACATAAAATGAAGTAAATACGTATAAGAAAATGTATACAAAATACACATAAAATAATGTAAATTCGTATCAAAATAAATAAACAAAATACCAATAAAAGAATGTGTATTTGTATAAATATAAATATACAAAATACACATAAAATAACGTAAATTTTTATAAAACTATATACAAAAATACACAGAAGTTATTAAATTCGTATGAAAATAGATATACAAAATACAGATAAAATAAGCTAAATTTGAATTGAAATGTATATAGAAAATACATAAAATAATGTAAATTTGTATCAAAATATTTATAAAAATACATATAATAACGTAAATTTGTTTAAAAATATATAAACAAAATACACATTAAGTAATGTAAATACGTATAAAAAATTTGTACAAAATACACATATAATCATGTAATTCGTATCAAACTAAATAAACAAAATATCAATAAAATAATGTAAATTTGTATGAGAAAACATATACAAATACATATAAAATAACGCTAATTTCCAAAAATATATGTCCAAAATGAACGTAAAATAAAGTAACTTTGGATAAAAATATATACAAAACACACATTAAATAATGTAAATCCGTACATAAAATAACCTAAATTTGTATAAAACTATATACAAAAATACACAAAAATAATTTAAATTTGTATGAAAAGAAATATACAAAATACACATAAAATTACAAAATACACATAAAATTAAGTATATACGTATAAAAAAATGTATACAAAATACACATAAAATAATGTAAATTCGTATAAATATAAATAAACAATATAGCAATAAAAGAATGTGTATTTGTATAAATATAAATATACAAAATGCACATAAAATAACGTAAATTTATATAAAACTATATACATAAAATAACGCAAATTTCTATAAAAATATATGTACAAAAATGAACATAAAATAAATTTGCATAAAGATATATATACAAAACACACATTAGATAATGTAAATGAGTATAAAAATATGTATACAAAATACCTATGAAATAATCTAAATTCGTATCGAATTAAATTAAGAAAATACCAATATAATAATGTAATTTTGGATGAAAATATATATACAAAATACACATAAAATTACCTAAATACAAATACAAATATACACATAAAATAATTTAAAATTGAATGAAATAAATATACAAAATAAACATAAAATAAGGTAAATTTGTAATGAAATATATGAAAAAATACACATAAAATAATATAAATTTGTATGAAAATTTATATACAAATACACATTAAATAACATGAATTTGTATAAAATTTGTATCAAAATATATACTTATACACACAATAAAATAACGTAATTTTTTTATGAAAATGTATATACAAAATACACATAAAATAATTTAAATACGTAGAAAAATATATATACAAAAAACACATAAAATAATGTAAATATGTATGAAAATATATAAACAAATACACATGAAATAATGTAAATTTGAATAAAATATATATACAAAATGAACATTAAATAATGTAAATATGTATAAAAAATATATACAAAAAACACATAGAATAATGTTAAATCGTATCAAAATAAATAAAGAGAATATCAATAAAATAATGTAAATTTGTATGAAAATAAAGATGCAAAATATCCATATAATAACGCATATTTGCATAAAAATATATATACAAAAATACATATAAAATAGTTAAATTTGTATTAAAATAAATATACAAAATGCACGTACAATAAAGTAAATTTGTATTGAAATAGATATGCAAAATACACATTAATAATGTAAATTTGTATCAAAATATATATACGAATACTCATAAAATAGAGTAAATTTCTATGAAAATATACATACAAAATAGATATACAAAATACACATATAACTAGTTAAATTTGTATTTAAATACATGTACAAAAACACATAAAATAATGTAGATTTGTATGAAATGAAAACAAATACATTTTATATAAAATATATATACAAAATACACATAGAATAATGTAAAAACATATCAAAATAAATACACAGAATATCAATAAAATAATGTAAATTTGTATGAAAATAAAGATGCAAAGTACCCATAAAATAAATCATATTTTTTAAAAATACATATACAAAAATACACATAGATTGATCAAATTTGTATTAAAATTAATATACAAAATGCACATACAATAAGGTAAATTTGTATTGAAAAAATATGCAAAATACACATAAAACAATGTAAATTTGTTTCAAAATATATATACGAATACACATAAAATAACGCAGATTTCTATAGAAATATATATACAAAATACACTTGAAATAATGTAAATACGTATAAAAATATATATACAAAATAACCATTAAATAATGGTAATTCGTGTCAAAGTAAATAAACAAAATATCATGAAAAGAATGTGTATTTGTATGAAAATAGATATACAAAATACACATAAAATAACCTAAATTTGTATAAAACTATATACAAAAATACACAAAAATAATTAAAACTTGTATAAAAATAAATATACAAAAAACATATAAAAATAGGTGAATTTGTATTGAAATACATATACAAAATACACATAAAATAATGTAATTTTGAATGAAAATACATAAACAAATATACTTAAAATAACGTAAATTTGTATAAAAAAATATATACAAAACACAAATAGAATAATGTAAAATCGTATCAAAATAAATACACAGAATATTGATAAAATAATGTAAATTTGTATGAAAATAAAGAAGCAAAATACCCATAAAATAACGCATTTTTTTTTAAATATATATACAAAAATACACAAAAAAATTTATTTGCATTAAAATAAATATACAAAATACACATACAATAAGGTAAATCTGTATTGAAATAGATATGCAAAATACATATAAAACAATGTAAATTTGTTTCAAAATATATATACGAATACACATAAAATAACGTAGATTTGTATAAAAATATATATACAAAATACACGTAAAATGAGGTAAATACGTATAAAAAAATGTATACAAAATACACATAAAATAATGTAAATTCGTATCAAAATAAATAAACAAAATACCAATAAAAGAATGTGTATTTGTATAAATATAAATATACAAAAAACACATAAAATAACGTAAATTTGTATAAAACTATATACAAAAATACAGAGAAGTAATTAAATTCATATGAAAATAGATATACAAAATACAGATAAAATAAGCTAAATTTGAATTGAAAAGTATATACAAAATACATAAAATAATGTAAATTTGTATTAAAATATTTATAAAAATACATATAATAACGTAAATTTCTTTAAAATATATAAACAAAATACACATTAAGTAATGTAAATACGTATAAAAAATATGTACAAATACACATATAATCATGTAATTCGTATCAAACTAAATAAACAAAATAGCAATATAATAATGTAAATTTGTATGAGTAAACATATACAAATACATATAAAATAACGCTAATTTCTATGAAAATATATGTCCAAAAATGAACGTAAAATAAATTAACTTTGGATAAAAATATATATACAAAACACACATTAAATAATGTAAATGCGTACATAAAATAACCTAAATTTGTATAAAACTATATACAAAAATACACAAAAATAATCTAAATTTGTATGAAAAGAAATATACAAAATACACATAAAATTAGGTTAATTTCTATTGAAATACATATACAAAATGCACATAAAATAATGTAAATTTGAAAGAAAATATATAAACAAATACACATATAATAACGTAAATTTGTATGAAATATATATACAAAATACACATTAAATAATGTAAATATGTATAAAAAAATATATACAAAACACAAATAGAATAATGTAAAATCGTATCAAAATATATACACAGAATATTAATAAAATAATGTAAATTTGTATGAAAATTAAGATGCAAAATAACGCATTTTTTATAAAATTATTGATACCAAAATACACATAAAATATTTGAATTTGTATCAAAATAAATATACAAAATGCACATACAATAAGGTAAATTTGTATTGAAATAGATATGCAAAATACATATAAAATAATGTAAATTTGTTTCAAAATATATATGCGAATACACATAAAATAACGTAGATTTCTATAAAAATACATATACAAAATACACATAAAATTAAGTAAATACGTATAAAAAATGTATACAAAATACACATAAAATAATGTAAATTCGTATAAATATAAATAAACAATATAATAAAAGAATGTGTATTTGTATAAATATAAATATACAAAATGCACATAAAATAACGTTAATTTATATAAAACTATATACATGAAATAACGCAAATTTCTATAAAAATATATGTACAAAAATGAACATAAAATAAATTTGCATAAAAATATATATACAAAACACACATTAGATAATGTAAATGAGTATAAAAACATTTATACAAAATACCTATGAAATAATCTAAATTCATCTAATTAAATTAAGAAAATACCAATATAATAATGTAATTTTGGATGAAAATATATATACAAAATACACATAAAATAACCTAAATACAAATACAAATATACACATAAAATAATTTAAAATTGAATTAAATAGATATACAAAATAAACATAAAATAAGGTAAATTTGTAATGAAATATATGAAAAAATACACATAAAATAATATAAATTTGTATGAAAATTTATATACAAATACACATTAAATAACATGAATTTGTATAAAATTTGTATCAAAATATATACTTATACACACAATAAAATAACGTAATTTTTTATGAAAATGTATATACAAAATACACATAAAATAATTTAAATACGTAGAAAAATATATATACAAAAAACACATAAAATAATGTAAATATGTATGAAAATATATAAACAAATACACATAAAATAATGTAAATTTGAATAAAATATATATACAAAATGAACATTAAATAATGTAAATATGTATAAAAAAAATATATACAAAAACACATAGAATAATGTTAAATCGTATCAAAATAAATAAAGAGAATATCAATAAAATAATGTAAATTTGTATGAAAATAAAGATGCAAAATATCCATATAATAACGCATATTTGCATAAAAATATATATACAAAAATACATATAAAATAATTAAATTTGTATTAAAATAAATATACAAAATGCACGTACAATAAAGTAAATTTGTATTGAAATAGATATGCAAAATACACATTAATAATGTAAATTTGTATCAAAATATATACGAATACTCATAAATAGAGTAAATTTCTATGAAAATATACATACAAAATAGATATACAAAATACACATATAACTAGTTAAATTTGTATTTAAATACATGTAAAAAAAACACATAAAATAATGTAGATTTGTATGAAATGAAAACAAATACATTTTATATAAAATATATATACAAAATACACATAGAATAATGTAAAAACATATCAAAATAAATACACAGAATATCATTAAAATAATGTAAATTTGTATGAAAATAAAGATGCAAAATAAATATAAAATAAAGCATATTTTTATAAAAATACATATACAAAAATACACATAGATTAATCAAATTTGTATTAAAATTAATATACAAAATGCACATACAATAAGGTAAATTTGTATTGAAAAAATATGCAAAATACACATAAGACAATGTAAATTTGTTTCAAAATATATATACGAATACACATAAAATAACGCAGATTTCTATAGAAATATATATACAAAATACACTTGAAATAATGTAAATACGTATAAAAATATATATACAAAATACACATTAAATAATGTTAATTCGTGTCAAAATAAATAAACAAAATATCATGAAAAGAATGTGTATTTGTATGAAAAAAGATATACAAAATACACATAAAATAACCTAAATTTGTATAAAACTATATACAAAAATACACAAAAATAATTTAAACATGTATAAAAATAAATATACAAAAAACATATAAAAATAGGTAAATTTGTATTGAAATACATATACAAAATACACATAAAATAATGTAAATATGAATGAAAATACATAAACAAATATACTTAAAATAACGTAAATTTGTATAAAAAAATATATACAAAACACAAATAGAATAATGTAAAATCGTATCAAAATAAATACACAGAATATTGATAAAATAATGTAAATTTGTATGAAAATAAAGAAGCAAAATACCCATAAAATAAGCATTTTTTTTTAAATATATATACAGAAATACACAAAAAAATTTATTTGCATTAAAATAAATGTACGAAATACACATACAATAAGGTAAATCTGTATTGAAATAGATATGCAAAATACATATAAAACAATGTAAATTTGTTTCAAAATATATATACGAATACACATAAAATAACGTAGATTTGTATAAAAATATATATACAAAATACACGTAAAATGAAGTAAATACGTATAAAAAAATGTATACAAAATACACATAAAATAATGTAAATTCGTATCAAAATAAATAAACAAAATACCAATAAAAGAATGTGTATTTGTATAAATATAAATATACAAAATACACATAAAATAACGTAAATTTGTATAAAACTATATACAAAAATACACAGAAGTAATTAAATTCGTATGAAAATAGATATACAAAATACAGATAAAATAAGCTAAATTTGAATTGAAATGTATATACAAAATGCAATATCTTATGTTTATATTTGTATTTGTATTAAGGTTATTTTATGTGTATTTTGTATTGATATTTTCATCCAAAATTACATTATTTTATTATTATTTTCTTAATTTAATTCGATACGAATTTAGATTATTTCATAGGTATTTTCTATACATATTTTTATACTCATTTACATTATCTAATGTGTGTTTTATATATATATTTTTATGCAAATTTATTTTATGTTCATTTTTGTACATATATTTTTATAGAAATTTGCGTTATTTTATATGTATTTTGTATATTTATATTTATACAAATACACATTCTTTAATTGGTATATTGTTTATTTACATTTATACAATTTACATTATTTTATGTGTATTTTGTATATTTTTATACGTATTTTATATAAATTTATATGTATTTGTATATATATTTTGAAACAAATTTACATTATTATATGTATTTATATATTTCAATACAAATTTACCTTATTGTGTATTTTGTATATTTATTTTAATACAAATTGAAATATTTTATGTGTATTTTGGTATCAATAATTTTATAAAAAAACGTAAATATGTATAAAAAAAATATGTACAAAACACAAATAGAATAATTTAAAATCGTATCAAAATAAATACACAGAATATTAATAAAATAATGTAAATTTGTATGAAAATAAAGAAGCAAAATACCCATAAAATAACGCATTTTTTTATTTATAAAAATATATATACCAAAATACACATCAAAAAATTAAATTTGTATTAAAATAAATATACAAAAAACACATACAATAAGGTAAATTTGTATTGAAATAGATATGCAAAATACATATAAAACAATGTAAATTTGTTTCAAAATATATATACGAATACACATAAAATAACGTAGATTTCTGTAAAAATATATATACAAAATACACATAAAATGAAGTAAATACGTATAAAAAAATGTATACAAAATACACATAAAATAATGTAAATTCGTATCAAAATAAATAAACAAAATACCAATAAAAGAATGTGTATTTGTATAAATATAAATGTACAAAATACACATAAAATAACGTAAATTTATATAAAACTATATACAAAAATTCACAAAAGTAATTAAATTTGTATTAAAATATATACAAAATACACTCAAAATAAGCTAAATTTGAATTGAAATATATATACAAAATACACATTTTGCATATCTATTTTCAAACAAATTTAAATTATTTTGTGTATTTTTGTATATATTTATTTTTGTTATACATAGAATAATCTAAAATCGTATCAAAATAAGTACACAGAATATCAATAAAATAATTTAAATTTGTATGAAAATAAAGATGCAAAATACCCATAAGATAAAGCATTTTTTTTTTAAATACATATACAAAAATACACATAGAATAATTAAATTTGTATTAAAATTAATATACATAATGCACACATACAAAAAGGTAAATTTGTATTGAAAAAAAACGCAAAATACAAATAAAACAGTGTAAATTTGTTTCAAAATATATATACGAATAGACATAAAATAACGTGTATATTGTATATCTATTTTCATACAAATACACATTCTTTTATTGATATTTTGTTTATTTATTTTGACGCGAATTTACATTATTTAATGTGTATTTTATATATATATTTTTATACGTGTTTACTTAATTTTATGTGTATTTTGTATATATATTTTTATAGAAATCTACGTTATTTTATGAGTATTCGTATATATATTTTGAAACAAATTTACATTGTTTTATATGTATTTTTGCATATCTCTTTCAATACAAGTTTACCTTATTGTATGTGCATTTTGTATATTTATTTCAATACATATTTAAATGTTTTATGTGTATTTTGTTATATATATTTTCATAAGAAGTGCGCTATTTGATGGGAATTTTGCATCTATATTTTCATACAAATTTACATTATTTTATTAATATTCGGTGTATTTATTTTGTTACGATTTCACATTATTCTATTTGTTTTTTGTATATATTTTTTTTTTACATATTTACATTATTTAATGTGTATCTTGCATATATATTTCATACAAATTTATTATCTATTATTTATTTTCATGCAAATACACATTCTTTTCATAATATTTTGTTTATTTATTTTGACACGAATTTACCTAGATATGTATTTTGTATATATATTTACATAATTTCATGTGTATTTTGTATATATATTTTTATATAAATCTACGTTATTTTATGTGTATTCGTATATATATTTTGAAACAAATTTACTTTGTTTTATATGTATTTTTGAATATCTTTTTCAATACATATTTACCTTACTGTATATGCATTTTGTATATTTATTTCAATACAAATTTAAATATTTTATGTGTATTTTGGTATATATATTTTTATAAAAAATGTGCTATTTTATGGGAATTTTGCATCTTTCTTTTCATACAAATTTACATTATTTTATTGATATTCTGTGTATTTATATTGATAGGATTTTACATTATTCTATTTCTTTTTTGTATATATATTTTTTATACACATTTACATTATTTAATGTGTATCTTGCATATATATTTTATACAAATTTACGTTATTTTAAGTGTATTTGTTTATATATTTTCATTCAAATTTACATTATTTTATGTGTATTTTGTATATGTATTTCAATACAAATTTACCTAATTTTATGTGTATTTTGTATATTTCTTTTCATACAAATTTAAAAAAATTTTGTGTATTTTTGTATATAGTTTTATACAAATTTAGGTTATTTTATGTACGCATTTACATTATTTAATGTGTGTTTTGTATATATATTTTTATGCAAATTTACTTTATTTTATGTGCATTTTTGTACATATATTTTTTAAGAAATTTGCGTTATTTTATGTGTATTTGTATATGTTTTCTCATACAAATTTACATTATTTTATTGGTATTTTGTTTATTTATTTTGATACGAATGAAAATAGATATACAAAATATATATAAAATAAACTAAATTTGTATTAAAATATATATACAAAATACACAAAATAAGGTAAATTTGTATCAAAATATTTTAACAGATGCGCATAAAATAACGTAAATTTTTTTTTAAATATACAAAATAAACATTAAATAATGTAAATATGTATAAAAAAATATATACAAAACACAAATAGAATAATGTAAAATCGTATCAAAATAAATACACAGAATATTAATAAAACAATGTAAATTTGTATGAAAATAAAGATGCAAAATACCTATTAAATAACGCATTTTTTATAAAAATATATATACCAAAATACACATGAAAAAATTAATTTGTATTAAAATAAATATACAAAATACACATACAATAAGGTAAATCTGTATTGAAATAGATATGCAAAATACATATAAAACAATGTAAATTTGTTTCAAAATATATATACGAATACACATAAAATAACGTAGATTTGTATAAAAATATATATACAAAATACACATAAAATGAAGTAAATACGTATAAGAAAATGTATACAAAATACACATAAAATAATGTAAATTCGTATCAAAATAAATAAACAAAATACCAATAAAAGAATGTGTATTTGTATAAATATAAATATACAAAATACACATAAAATAACGTAAATTTTTATAAAACTATATACAAAAATACACAGTTATTAAATTCGTATGAAAATAGATATACAAAATACAGATAAAATAAGCTAAATTTGAATTGAAATGTATATAGAAAATGCATTAAATAATGTAAATTTGTATCAAAATATTTATAAAAATACATATACTAACGTATATTTGTTTAAAAATATATAAACAAAATACATATTAAGTAATGTAAATACGTATAAAAAATTTGTACAAAATACACATATAATCATGAAATTCGTATCAAACTAAATAAACAAAATATCAATCAAATAATGTAAATTTGTATGAGAAAACATATACAAATACATATAAAATAACGCTAATTTCCATAAAAATATATGTCCAAAAATGAACGTAAAATAAAGTAACTTTGGATAAAAATATATATACAAAACACACATTAAATAATGTAAATCCGTACATAAAATAACCTAAATTTGTATAAAACTATATACAAAAATACACAAAAATAATTTAAATTTGTATGAAAAGAAATATACAAAATACACATAAAATTACAAAATACATGAAATTAAGTATATACGTATAAAAAAATGTATACAAAATACACATAAAATAATGTAAATTCGTATAAATATAAATAAACAATATAGCAATAAAAGAATGTGTATTTGTATGAATATAAATATACAAAATGCACATTAAATAACGTAAATTCATATAAAACTATATACATAAAATAACGCAAATTTCTATAAAAATATATGTACATAAATGAACAAAATAAATTTGCATAAAAATATATATATATATACAAAACACACATTAGATAATGTAAATGAGTATAAAAATATGTATACAAAATACCTATGAAATAATCTAAATTCGTATCGAATTAAATTAAGAAAATACCAATATAATAATGTAATTTTGGATGAAAATATATATACAAAATACACATAAAATAACCTAAATACAAATACAAATATACATATAAAATAATTTAAAATTGAATGAAATAAATATACAAAATAAACATAAAATAAGGTAAATTTGTAATGAAATATATGAAAAAATACACATAAAATAATATAAATTTGTATGAAAATATATATACAAATACACATTAAATAACATGAATTTGTATAAAATTTGTATCAAAATATATACTTATACACAATAAAATAACGTAGTTTTTTTATGAAAATGTATATACAAAATACACATAAAATAATTTAAATACGTAGAAAAATATATATACAAAAAACACATAAAATAATGTAAATATGTATGAAAATATATAAACAAATACACATAAAATAATGTAAATTTGGATAAAATATATATACAAAATGAACATTAAATAATGTAAATATGTATAAAAATATATATACAAAAAACACATAGAATAATGTTAAATCGTATCAAAATAAATAAAGAGAATATCAATAAAATAATGTAAATTTGTATGAAAATAAAGATGCAAAATATCCATATAATAACGCATATTTGCATAAAAATATACATACAAAAATACATATAAAATAATTAAATTTGTATTAAAATAAATATACAAAATGCACGTACAATAAAGTAAATTTGTATTGAAATAGATATGCAAAATACACATTAATAATGTAAATTTGTATCAAAATATATATACGAATACTCATAAAATAGAGTAAATTTCTATGAAAATATACATACAAAATAGATATACAAAATACACATATAACTAGTTAAATTTGTATTTAAATACATGTACAAAAAACACATGAAATAATGTAGATTTGTATGAAATGAAAATAAATACATTTTATATAAAATATATATACAAAATACACATAGAATAATGTAAAAACATATCAAAATAAATACACAGAATATCAATAAAATAATGTAAATTTGTATGAAAATAAAGATGCAAAATACCCATTAAATAAAGCATATTTTTAAAATAAAAACATATACAAAAATACACATAGATTAATCAAATTTGTATTAAAATTAATATACAAAATGCACATACAATAAGGTAAATTTGTATTTAAAAAATATGCAAAATACACATAAAACAATGTAAATTTGTTTCAAAATATATATACGAATACACATAAAATAACGCAGATTTCTATAGAAATATATATACAAAATACACTTGAAATAATGTAAATACGTATAAAAATATATACAAAATACACATTAAATAATGTTAATTCGTGTCAAAGTAAATAAACAAAATATCATGAAAAGAATGTGTATTTGTATGAAAATAGATATACAAAATACACATAAAATAACCTAAATTTGTATAAAACTATATACAAAAATACACAAAAATAATTTAAACTTGTATGAAAATAAATATACAATAAACATATAAAAATAGGTAAATTTGTATTGAAATACATATACAAAATACACATAAAATAATGTAAATTTGAATGAAAATACATAAACAAATACACTTAAAATAACGTAAATTTGTATAAAAAATATATACAAAACACAAATAGAATAATGTAAAATCGTATCAAAATAAATACACAGAATATTAATAAAATAATGTAAATTTGTATGAAAATAAAGAAGCAAAATACCCATAAAATAACGCATTTTTTTAAAATATATATACAAAAATACACATAAAAAATTATTTGTATTAAAATAAATATACAAAATACACATACAATAAGGTAAATCTGTATTGAAATAGATATGCAAAATACATATAAAACAATGTAAATTTGTTTCAAAATATATATACGAATACACATAAAATAACGTAGATTTGTATAAAATATATATACAAAATACACGTAAAATGAAGTAAATACGTATAAAAAATGTATACAAAATACACATAAAATAATGTAAATTCGTATCAAAATAAATAAACAAAATACCAATAAAAGAATGTGTATTTGTATAAATATAAATATACAAAATACACATAAAATAACGTAAATTTGTATAAAACTATATACAAAAATACACAGAAGTAATTAAATTCGTATGAAAATAGATATACAAAATACAGATAAAATAAGCTAAATTTGGATTGAAATGTATATAGAAAATACATAAAATAATGTAAATTTGTATCAAAATATTTATAAAAATACATATAATAACGTAAATTTGTTTAAAAATATATAAACAAAATACACATTAAGTAATGTAAATACGTATAAAAAATATGTACAAAATACACATATAATCATGTAATTCGTATCAAACTAAATAAACAAAATAGCAATATAATAATGTAAATTTGTATGAGTAAACATATACAAATACATATAAAATAACGCTAATTTCTATAAAATTATATGTCCAAAAATGAACGTAAAATAAATTAACTTTGGATAAAAATATATATACAAAACACACATTAAATAATGTAAATGCGTACATAAAATAACCTAAATTTGTATAAAACTATATACAAAAATACACAAAAATAATTTAAATTTGTATGAAAAGAAATATACAAAATACACATAAAATTAGGTTAATTTCTATTGAAATACATATACAAAATACACATGAAATAATGTAAATTTGAAAGAAAATATATAAACAAAAACACATATAATAACGTAAATTTGTATGAAATATATATACAAAATACACATTAAATAATGTAAATATGTATAAAAAAATATATACAAATCACAAATAGAATAATGTAAAATCGTATTAAAAATATATACACAGAATATTAAAAAAATAATGTAAATTTGTATGAAAATTAAGATGCAAAATAACGAATTTTTTATAAAATTATTGATACCAAAATACACATAAAATATTTGAATTTGTATCAAAATAAATATACAAAATGCACATACAATAAGGTAAATTTGTATTGAAATAGATATGCAAAATACATATAAAATAATGTAAATTTGTTTCAAAATATATATGCGAATACACATAAAATAACGTAGATTTCTATAAAAATACATATACAAAATACACATAAAATTAAGTAAATACGTATAAAAAAATGTATACAAAATACACATAAAATAATGTAAATTCGTATAAATATAAATAAACAATATAGCAATAAAAGAATGTGTATTTGTATAAATATAAATATACAAAATGCACATAAAATAACGTAAATTCATATAAAACTATATACATGAAATAACGCAAATTTCTATAAAAATATATGTACAAAAATGAACATAAAATAAATTTGCATAAAAATATATATACAAAACACACATTAGATAATGTAAATGAGTATAAAATTATGTATACAAAATACCTATGAAATAATCTAAATTCGTATCGAATTAAATTAAGAAAATACCAATATAATAATGTAATTTTGGATGAAAATATATATATAAAATACACATAAAATAACCTAAATACAAATACAAATATACACATAAAATAATTTAAAATTGAATGAAATAAATATACAAAATAAACATAAAATAAGGTAAATTTGTAATGAAATATATGAAAAAATACACATAAAATAATATAAATTTGTATGAAAATATATATACAAATACACATTAAATAACATGAATTTGTATAAAATTTGTATCAAAATATATACTTATACACACAATAAAATAACGTAATTTTTTTATGAAAATGTATATACAAAATACACATAAAATAATTTAAATACGTAGAAAAATATATATAAAAAAACACATAAAATAATGTAAATATGTATGAAAATATATAAACAAATACACATAAAATAATGTAAATTTGGATAAAATATATATACAAAATGAACATTAAATAATGTAAATATGTATAAAAAAAATATATACAAAAAACACATAGAATAATGTTAAATCGTATCAAAATAAATAAAGAGAATATCAATAAAATAATTTAAATTTGTATGAAAATAAAGATGCAAAATATCCATATAATAACGCATATTTGCATAAAAATATATATACAAAAATACATATAAAATAATTAAATTTGTTTTAAAATAAATATACAAAATGCACGTACAATAAAGTAAATTTGTATTGAAATAGATATGCAAAATACACATTAATAATGTAAATTTGTATCAAAATATATATACGAATACTCATAAAATAGAGTAAATTTCTATGAAAATATACATACAAAATAGATATACAAAATACACATATAACTAGTTAAATTTGTATTTAAATACATGTACAAAAAACACATAAAATAATGTAGATTTGTATGAAATGAAAACAAATACATTTTATATAAAATATATATACAAAATACACATAGAATAATGTAAAAACATATCAAAATAAATACACAGAATATCAATAAAATAATGTAAATTTGTATGAAAATAAAGATGCAAAATACCCATAAAATAAAGCATATTTTTATAAAAATACATATACAAAAATACACATAGATTAATCAAATTTGTATTAAAATTAATATACAAAATGCACATACAATAAGGTAAATTTGTATTTAAAAAATATGCAAAATACACATAAAACAATGTAAATTTGTTTCAAAATATATATACGAATACACATAAAATAACGCAGATTTCTATAGAAATATATATACAAAATACACTTGAAATAATGTAAATACGTATAAAAATATATATACAAAATACACATTAAATAATGTTAATTCGTGTCAAAGTAAATAAACAAAATATCATGAAAAGAATGTGTATTTGTATGAAAATAGATATACAAAATACACATAAAATAACCTAATAGAAATTTGCGTTATTTTATGTATATAGTTTTATATAAATTTACGTTCTTTTATGTGCATTTTGTATATTTATATTTATACAAATACACATTCTTTTATTGGTATATTGTTTATTTACATTTATACGAATTTACATTATTTTATGTGTATTTTGTATACATTTTTTTATACGTATTTACTTAATTTTATATGTATTTTGTATATGTATTTTTATAGAAATCTACGTTATTTTATGTGTATTCGTATATATATTTTGAAACAAATTTACATTATTTTATATGTATTTTGCATATCTATTTCAATACAAATTTACCTTATTGTATGTGCATTTTGTATATTTATTTTAATACAAATTGAAATATTTTATGTGTATTTTGGTATCAATAATTTATTAAAAAAACGTAAATTTGTATAAAAAAATATGTACAAAACACAAATAGAATAATGTAAAATCGTATCAAAATAAATACACAGAATATTAATAAAATAATGTAAATTTGTATGAAAATAAAGAAGCAAAATACCCATAAAATAACGCATTTTTTTATTTATAAAAATATATATACCAAAATACACATCAAAAAATTAAATTTGTATTAAAATAAATATACAAAAAACACATACAATAAGGTAAATTTGTATTGAAATAGATATGCAAAATACATATAAAACAATGTAAATTTGTTTCAAAATATATATACGAATACACATAAAATAACGTAGATTTCTGTAAAAATATATATACAAAATACACATAAAATGAAGTAAATACGTATAAAAAAATGTATACAAAATACACATAAAATAATGTAAATTCGTATCAAAATAAATAAACAAAATACCAATAAAAGAATGTGTATTTGTATAAATATAAATATACAAAATACACATAAAATAACGTAAATTTATATAAAACTATATACAAAAATACACAAAAGTAATTAAATTTGTATTAAAATATATACAAAATACACTCAAAATAAGCTAAATTTGAATTGAAATATATATACAAAATACACATATTTTGCATATCTATTTTCAAACAAATTTAAATTATTTTTGTGTATTTTTGTATATATTTATTTTTGTTATAGAATAATGTAAAATCGTATCAAAATAAGTACACAGAATATCAATAAAATAATTTAAATTTGTATGAAAATAAAGATGCAAAATACCCATAAGATAAAGCATTTTTTTTAAATACATATACAAAAATACACATAGAATAATTAAATTTGTATTAAAATTAATATACATAATGCACACATACAAAAGGTAAATTTGTATTGAAAAAACGCAAAATAAATAAAACAGTGTAAATTTGTTTCAAAATATATATACGAATAGACATAAAATAACGTGTATATTATATATCTATTTTCATACAAATACACATTCTTTTATTGATATTTTGTTTATTTATTTTGACGCGAATTTACATTATTTCATTTGTATTTTATATATATATATATATATTTTATACGTATTTACTTCATTTTATGTGTATTTTGTATATATATTTTTATTGAAATCTACGTTATTTTATGTGTATTCGTACATATATTTTGAAACAAATTTATATTTTTTAATAATTATTTTGCATATCTATTTCAATACAAATTTACCTTATTGTATATGCATTTTGTATATTTATTTTAATACAAATTTTATTATTTTATGTGTATTTTTGTATATTTTGTATATATTGTAAATTATGTGTTATTTTACGGGCATTTTGCATCTTTATTTTCATACTAATTTACATTATTTTATATATATTCTGTTTATTTTTTTGAAGCAATTTTACATTATTCTATGTGTATTTTGTATATCTATTTTTATACGTATTTACTTAATTTTATGTGTATTTTGTATATATATTTTTATAGAAATCTACGTTATTTTATTTGTATTCGTATATATATTTTGAAACAAATTTACAATGTTTTATATGTATTTTTGCATATCTCTTTCAATACAAATTTACCTTATTGTATGTGCATTTTGTATATTTATTTCAATGCAAATTTAAATATTTTATGTGTATTTTGGTAAATATATTTTTATAAGAAATGCGCTATTTTATGGGAATTTTGCATCTTTATTTTCATACAAATTTACATTATTTTATTAATATTCGGTGTATTTTTTTTGATACGATGTTACATTATTCTATTTGTTTTTTGTATATACTTTTTTATTCATATTTACATTATTTAATGTGAATCTTGCATATATATTTTATACAAATTTATTATATATTATCTATTTTCATACAAATACACATTCTTTTCATGATATTTTGTTTATTTAATTTGACACGAATTTACATTATTTGATATGTATTTTGTATATATATTTTTATACGTATTTACATAATTTCATATGTATTTTGTAAATATATTTCTATAGAAATCTACTTTATTTTATGTGTATTCGTATATATATTTTGAAACAAATTTACATTGTTTTATATGTATTTTTTAATATCTCTTTCAATACAAATTTACCTTACTGTATATGCATTTTGTATATTTATTTCAATACAAATTTAAATATTTTATGTGTATTTTGGTAAATAAATTTTTTTTAAAAATGCGATAATTTGGGGGAATTTTGTATCTTTATTTTCATACAAATTTACATTATTTTATTGATATTCTGTGTATTTATTTTGATACGATTTTACATTATTCTATTTGTTTTTTGTATATATATTTTTTTATACATATTTACATTATTTAATGTGTATCTTGCATATATATTTTATACAAACTTACGTTATTTTAAGTGTATTTGTTTATATATTTTCATTCAAATTTACATTATTTGATGTGTATTTTGTATATGTATTTCAATACAAATTTACCTAATTTTATGTGTATTTTGTATATTTCTTTTCAAACAAATGTAAATTATTTTTGTGTATTTTTGTATATAGTTTTATACAAATTTAGGTTATTTTATGTACGCATTTACATTATTTAGTGTGTGTTTTGTATATATATTTTTTTGCAAATTTACTTTATTTTATATGCATTTTTGTACATAAATTTTTATAGAAATTTGCGTTATTTGTATATGTTTTCTCATACAAATTTACATAAAAATAAGTAAATACGTATAAAAAATGTATACAAAATACACATAAAATAATGTAAATTAGTATCAAAATAAATAAACAAAATACCAATAAAAGAATGTGTATTTATATATATATATATATATATATATATATATATATATATATATATATATATATATATATATATATATATATATATATACAAAATACACATTAAATAATATAAATTTGTTTAAAACTATACAGAATACAAATGAAATGATGTAAATACGTATAAAAATATAAATACAAAATTCACATTAAATAATGTAAATTCGCGTCAAAATAAATAAAAAAAAAATATCAATAAAAGAATGTGTATTTGTATGAAAATAGATATACAAAATACACATAAAATTACCTAAATTTGTATCAAACTATATACAAAAATACACAAAAATATTTTAAATTTGTATGAAAATAAATATACAAAATACACATAAAATTAGGTAAATTTGTATTGAAATACATACACAAAATACACATAAAATAATGTAAATTTGAGTGAAAATACATTATCAAATACACTTAAAATAACGAAAATTTGTATAAAAAAATATGTACAAAACACAAATAGAATAATGTAAAATCGTATCAAAATAAATACACATAATATTAATAAAATAATGTAAAATTGTATGAAAATAAAGAAGCAAAATACCCATAAAATAACGCATTTTTTTATTTATAAAAATATATACCAAAATACACATCAAAAAATTAAATTTGTATTAAAATAAATATACAAAAAACACATACAATAAAGTAAATTTGTATTGAAATAGATATGCAAAATACATATAAAACAATGTAAATTTGTTTCAAAATATGTATACGAATACACATAAAATAACGTAGATTTCTATAAAAATATATATACAAAATACACATAAAATGAAGTAGATACGTATAAAAAAATGTATACAAAATACACATAAAATAATGTAAATTCGTATCAAAATAAATAAACAAAATACCAATAAAAGAATGTGTATTTGTATAAATATAAATATACAAAATACATAAAATAACGTAAATTTATATAAAACTATATACAAAAATACACAGAAGTAATTAAATTTGTATGAAAATATATACAAAATACACACAAAATAAGCTAAATTTGAATTGAAATATATATACAAAATACATGAAATAAAGTAAATTTGTATCAAAATATTTGTACAAATACACATATAATAACGTAAATTTGTATGAAAATATATAAACAAAATACACATTAAATAATGTAAATACGTATAAAAAAATATGTACAAAATACACATATAATCATGTAATTCGTATCAAAATAAATAAACAAAATACCAATAAATAATATAAATTTGTATGAGTAAACGTGTATGTTGCATATTTTTTCAATACAAATTTACCTTATTATATACGCATTTTGTATATTAATTTTAATACAAATTTAATTATTCGATGTGTATTTTTGTATCTGTATTTTTATAAACATATGCTTTATTTTTTGGGTATTTTGCATCTTGATTTTCATACAAATTTACATTATTTTATTGATATTCTGCTCATTCATTTTGATACGAATTGACATTATTCTATGTGTATTTTGTATATATTTTTCATCCAAAATTACGTTATTTTATGTGTATTTGTTTATATATTTTGACACAAATTTACAATATTTTATGGGTATTTTGTATATAGATTTCAAAAGAAATTTACCTAGTTTTATGTGTATTTCGTATATCTATTTTCATACAAACTCAAATTATTTCTATGTATTTTTGTATATATTTTAATAAAATTGTAGTTATGTTATGTGTATTTTGTAAATTTATTTTCATTCAAATATATATTATTTTATTGGTGTTTTGTTGATTTATATTGATACGAATTTACATTATTTTATATGTACGTTGTATATATATATTTATACGCTTTTACATTATTTAATATTTATTTTGAATATATATTTTTATACAAATTCATGGTATTTTATGTGTATTTGTATATATATTTTCAAATAAATTTACATTATTTTATGTGAATTTTGTACATATATTTTATTACAAATCTACCTTATTTTATGTTTATTTTGTATGTGTATTTTGTATACAAATTTACCTTATTATATACGCATTTTGTATATTAATTTTAAAACAAATTTAATTATTCGATGTGTATTTTTGTATCTTTATTTTTATAAACATATGCTTTATTTTGTGGGTATTTTGCATCTTTATTTTCATACAAATTTACATTATTTTATTGATATTCTGCTCATTCATTTTGATACGAATTGACATTATTCTATGTGAATTTTGTATATATTTTTCATACAAATGTACGTTATTTTATGTGTATTTGTTTATATATTTTGACACAAATTTACAATATTTGATGGGTATTTTGTATATACATTTCAAAAGAAATTTACCTAGTTTTATGTGTATTTTGTATATCTATTTGCATACAAACTCAAATTATTTCTATGTATTTTTGTATATAATTTAATACAAATTTTAGTTATGTTATTTGTATTTTGTAAATTTATTTTCATTCAAATATATATTATTTTATTGGTGTTTTGTTGATTTATATTGATACGAATTTACATTATTTTATATGTACTTTGTATATATATATTTATACGCTTTTACATTATTTAATATTTATTTTGAATATATATTTTTATACAAATTCATGGTATTTTATGTGTATTTGTATATATATTTTCAAATAAATTTACATTATTTTATGTGTATTTTGTACATATATTTTATTACAAATCTACCTTATTTTATGTTTATTTTGTATGGGTATTTTGTATATTTATATTTATTCAAATACACATTCTTTTATTGGTATTTTGTTTATTTATTTTAATTCGAATTTACATTATTTTATGTGTATTTTGTATACATTTTTTTATACTTATTTACTTCATTTTATGTGTATTTTGTATATATATTTTTATAGAAATCTACGTTTTTTTATTTGTATTCGTATATATTTTTTGAAACAAATTTACATTGTTTTATATGTATTTTTGCATATCTCTTTCAATACAAATTTACCTTATTGTATGTGCATTTTGTATATTTATTTCAATGCAAATTTAAATATTTTAAGTGTATTTTGGTATAAATATTTTTATAAGAAATGCGCTATTTTATGGGAATTTTGCATCTTTATTTTCATACAAATTTACATTATTTTATTAATATTCGGTGTATTTATTTTGATACGATGTTACATTATTCTATTTGTTTTTTGTATATACTTTTTTATACATATATACATTATTTAATGTGTATCTTGCATATATATTTTATACAAATTTATTATCTATTATCTATTTTCATACAAATACACATTCTTTTCATGATATTTTGTTTATTTATTTTGACACGAATTTACATTATTTGATATGTATTTTGTATATATATTTTTATACGTATTTACATAATTTCATATGTATTTTGTATATATATTTCTATAGAAATCTACTTTATTTTATGTTTATTCGTATATATATTTTGAAACAGATTTACATTGTTTTATATGTATTTTTGAATATCTCTTTCAATACAAATTTACCTTACTGTATATGCATTTTGTATATTTATTTCAATGCAAATTTAAATATATTATGTGTATTTTGGTTAATATATTTTTTTAAAAAATGCGATAATTTTTGGGAATTTTGCATCTTTATTTTCATACAAATTTACATTATGTTATTGATATTCTGTGTATTTATTTCGATACGATTTTACATTATTCTATTTGTTTTTTGTATATATTTTTTTATACACATTTACATTATTTAATGTGTATCTTGCATATATATTTTATACAAATTTACGTTATTTTAAGTGTATTTGTTTATATATTTTCATTCAAATTTACATTATTTGATGTGTATTTTGTATATGTATTTCAATACAAATTTACCTAATTTTATGTGTATTTTGTATATTTCTTTTCAAACAAATTTAAATTATTTTTGTGTATTTTTGTATATAGTTTTTTACAAATTTTGGTTATTTTATGTACGCATTTACATTATTTAGTGTGTGTTTTGTATATATATTTTTATGCAAATTTACTTTATTTTATGTGCATTTTTGTACATATATTTTTATAGAAATTTGCGTTATTTGTATATGTTTTCTCATACAAATTTACATTATTTTATTGCTATTTTGTTTATTTATTTTGATACGAGTTACATGATTATATGTGTATTTTGTACATATTTTTTATACGTATTTACATTACTTAATGTGTATTTTGTTTATATATTTTTAAACAAATCTACGTTATTATATGTATTTGTATAAATATTTTGATACAGATTTACATTATTTTATGTATTTTGTATGTACATTTCAATTCAAATTTAGCTTATTTTAGCTGTACTTTGTATATATATTTTCATACAAATTTAATTACTTCTGTGTATTTTTGTATATAGTTTTATACAAATTTACGATATTTTTTGTGTATTTTGTATATTTATATTTATACAAATACACATTCTTTTACTGGTATTTTGTTTATTTATTTTGATACGATTTTTATGTGTATTTTGAATTCATTTTTTTATACGTATTTACTTCATTTTATGTGTATTTTGTATATATTTTTATAGAAATCTACGTTATTTTATGTGTATTCGTATATATATTTTGAAACAAATTTACATTGTTTTATATGTATTTTTGAATACCTCTTTCAATACAAATTTACCTCTCCATATATACCAAAATACACATAAAAAAATTAAATTTGTATTAAAATAAATATTTAAAAAACACATACAATAAGGTAAATTTGTATTGAAATAGATATGCAAAATATATATAAAACAATGTAAATTTGTTTAAAAATATATATACGAATACAAATAAAATAACGTAGATTTCTATAAAAATATATATACAAAATACACATAAAATGAAGTAAATACGTATAAAAAAATGTTTACAAAATACACATAAAATAATGTAAATTCAATCAAAATAAATATACAAAATTCCAATAAAAGAATGTGTATTTGTATAAATATAAATATACAAAATACACATAAAATAACGTAAATTTATATAAAACTATATACAAAAATACACAGAAGTATTTTAATTTGTATGAAAATAGATATACAAAATAAGGTAAATTCGTTTCAAATTCAATAAACAAAATTCAGATTTTATAAAAATAATATAAAATCAGATTATCAGATTTTGTATATCTATTTTTATACAAACTCAAATTATTTCTATGTATTTTTGCATATATTTTAATACAAATTTTAGTTATGTTATGTGTATTTTGTAAATTTATTTTCATTCAAATATATATTATTTTATTGGTGTTTTGTTGATTTATATTGATACGAATTTACATTATTTTATATGTACTTTGTATATATATTTTTATACGCTTGTACATTATTTAATATTTATTTTGAATATATATTTTTATACAAGCTCATGGTATTTTATGTGTATTTGTATATATATTTTCATATAAATTTACATTATTTTATGTGTATTTTGTACATATATTTTATTACAAATCTACCTTATTTAATGTTTATTTTGTATATGTATTTTGTATATTTATATTTATCCAAATACACATTCTTTTATTGGTATTTTGTTTATTTATTTTAAATCGATTTTATATTATTTTATGTGTATTTTGTATACATTTTTTTTATACGTATTTACTTCATTTTATGTGTATTTTGTATATATATTTTTATAGAAATCTACGTTTTTTTATTTGTATTCGTATATATATTTTGAAACAAATTTACATTGTTTTATATGTATTTTTGCATATCTCTTCCAATACAAATTTACCTTATTGCATGTGCATTTTGTATATTTATTTCAATACAAATTTAAATATTTTATGTGTATTTTGGTATATATATTTTTATAAGAAATGCGCTTTTTTATGGGAATTTTGCATCGTTATTTTCATACAAATTTACATTATTTTATTAATATTCGGTGTATTTATTTTGGTACGAATTTACATTATTCTATTTGTTTTTTGTATATACTTTTTTATACATATTTACATTATTTAATGAGTATCATGCATATATATTTTATGCAAATTTATTATCTATTACCTATTTTTATACAAATACACATTCTTTTCATGATATTTTGTTTATTTATGTTGAATCGAATTTACATTATTTGATATGTATTTTGTATATATATTTTTATACGTATTTACATAATTTCATATGTATTTTGTATATATATTTCTAAAGAAATCTACTTTATTTTATGTGTATTCGTATATTTATTTTGAAACAAATTTACATTGTTTTATATGTATTTTTGAATATCTCTTTTAATACAAATTTACCTTACTGTATATGCATTTTGTATATTTATTTCAATACAAATTTAAATATTTTATGTGTATTTTGGTATATATATTTTTATAAAAAATGCGATAATTTTTGGGAATTTTGCATCTTTATTTTCTTACAAATTTACATTATTTTATTGATATTCTGTGTATTTATTTTGATACGATTTTACGTTATTCTATTTGTTTTTTGTATATATTTTTTTATACACATTTACATTATTTAATGTGTATCTTGCATATATATTTTAAACAAATTTACGTTATTTTAAGTGTATTTGTTTTTCAATTTTCATTCAAATTTACATTTATTTTAATTCGAAATTACATTATTTTATGTGTATTTTGTATACATTTTTTTATACGTATTTACTTAATTTTATGTGTATTTTGTATATATATATTTTTTTAGAAATCTACGTTTTTTTATTTGTATTCGTATTTATATTTTGAAACAAATTTACATTGTTTTATATGTATTTTTGCATATATCTTTCAATATAAATTTACCTTATTGTATATGCATTTTATATATTTATTTCAATGCAAATATAAATATTTTATGAGTATTTTGGTATATATATTTTTATAAGAAATGCGCTATTTTATGGGAATTTTGCATCGTTATTTTCATACAAATTTACATCATTTTATTAATATTCGGTGTATTTATTTTGATACGATGTTACATTATTCTATTTGTTTTTTGTATATACTTTTTTATACATATTTACATTATTTAATGTGTATCTTGCATATATATTTTATACAAATTTATTATCTTCTATCTATTTTCATACAAATACACATTCTTTTCATGATATTTTGTTTTTTTATTTTGACACGAATTTACATTATTTGATATGTATTTTGTATATATATTTTTATACGTATTTACATAATTTCATATGTATTTTGTATATATATATATTATATATATATATATATATATATATATATATATATATATATATATATATATATATATATATATATATATATATATATATATATATATATATATATATATATATATATATATATATATATATATATATATATATATATATATATATATATATAGATATATATTTTTGAAAATCTCTTTCAATACAAATTTACCTTACTGTATATGCATTTTGTATATTTATTTCAATACAAATTTAAATATTTTATGTGTATTTTGGTAAATATATTTTTTAAAAAAATGCGATAATTTTTGGGAATTTTGTATCTTTATTTTCATACAAATTTACATTATTTTATTGATATTCTGTGTATTTATTTTGATACGATTTTACATTATTCTATTTGTTTTTTGTATATATATTTTTTATACACATTTACTTTATTTAATGTGTATCTTGCATATATATTTTATACAAATTTACGTTATTTTAAGTGTATTTGTTTATAAATTTTCATTCAAATTTACATTATTTGATGTGTATTTTGTATATGTATTTCAATACAAATTTACCTAATTTTATGTGTATTTTGTATATTTCTTTTCAAACAAATTTAAATTATTTTTGTGTATTTTTGTATATAGTTTTATACAAATTTAGGTTATTTTATGTACGCATTTACATTATTTAGTGTGTGTTTTGTATATATATTTTTTTGCAAATTTATTTATTTTATGTGCATTTTTGTACATATATTTTTATAGAAATTTGCGTTATATGTATATGTTTTCTCATACAAATTTACATTATTTTATTGCTATTTTGTTTATTTATTTTGATACGAACTACATGATTATATGTGTATCAAATTTCTACATATTTTTTATACGTATCTACATTACTTAATGTGTATTTTGTTTATATATTTTTAAACAAATCTACGTTATTATATGTATTTGTATAAATATTTTGATACAGATCTACATTATTTTATATATTTTGTATGTACATTTCAATTCAAATTTAGCCTATTTTAGCTGTATTTTGTATATATATTTTGATACAAATTTAATTACTTCTGTGTTTTTTTGTATATAGTTTTATACAAATTTACGATATTTTATGTGTATTTTGTATATTTATATTTTTACAATTACACATTCTTTTACTGGTATTTTGTTTATTTATTTTGATACGATTTTTATGTATTTTTTGTATTCATTTTTTTGTACGTATTTACTTCATTTTATGTGTATTTTGTATATATTTTTATAGAAATCTACGTTATTTTATGTATATTCGTATATATATTTTGAAAGAAATTTACATTGTTTTATATGTATTTTGCATATCTATTTCAATACAAATTTGCAAATTTACTTTATTTTATGTGCATTTTTGTACATATATTTTTTTAGAAATTTGCGTTATTTTATGTGTATTTGTATATCTTTTCTCATTCAAATTTACATTATTTTATTGCTATTTTGTTTATTTATTTTGATACAAATGAAAATAGATATACAAAATATTCATAAAATAAACTAAATTTGTATTGAAATATATATACAAAATACATAAAATAATGTAAATTTGTATCAAAATATTTTAACAGATGCGCATAAAATAACGTAAATTTGTTTTAAAATATACAAAATACACATTAAATAATGTAAATATGTATAAAAAAATATATACAAAACACAAATAGAATAATGTAAAATCGTATCAAAATAAATACACAGAATATTAATAAAACAATGTAAATTTGTATGAAAATAAAGATGCAAAATACCCATTAAATAACGCATTTTTTTATAAATATATATATTCCAAAATACACATGAAAAAATTAATTTGTATTAAAATAAATATACAAAAAACACATACAATAAGGTAAATCTGTATTGAAATAGATATGCAAAATACATATAAAACAATGTAAATTTGTTTTAAAATATATATACGAATACACATAAAATAACGTAGATTTGTATAAAAATATATATACAAAATACACATAAAATGAAGTAAATACGTATAAGAAAATGTATACAAAATACACATAAAATAATGTAAATTCGTATCAAAATAAATAAACAAAATACTAATAAAAGAATGTGTATTTGTGTAAATATAAATATACAAAATACACATAAAATAACGTAAATTTGTATAAAACTATATACAAAAATACACAGAAGTAATTAAATTGGTATGAAAATAGATATACAAAATACAGATAAAATAAGCTAAACTTGAATTGAAATGTATATACAAAATACATAAAATAATGTAGATTTGTATCAAAATATTTATAAAAATACCCAGAAAATAACGGATTGTTTTTATTTATAAAAATATATATACCAAAATACACATCAAAACATTAAATTTGTATTAAAATAAATATACAAAAAACACTTACAATAAGGTAAATTTGTATTGAAATAGATATGCAAAATACATATAAAACAATGTAAATTTGTTTCAAAATATATATACGAATACACATAAAATAACGTAGATTTCTATAAAAATATATATACAAAATACACATAAAATGAAGTAAATACGTATAAAAAAATGTATACAAAATACACATAAAATAATGTAGATTCGTATCAAAATAAATATACTAAACACCAATAAAAGAATGTGTATTTGTATAAGTATAAATATACAAAATACACATAAAATAACGTAAATTTATATAAAACTATATACAAAAATACACAGAAGTATTTTAATTTGTATGAAAATAGATATACAAAATAAGGTAAATTCGTTTCAAATTCAATAAACAAAATTCAGATAAAAGAACGTATATTTGTAGAAAAAATAAATATACAAAATACACATTAAATAACGAAAATTTGTATGAAAATATATTAAAAAATTAACAAAAATAATTTCAATTTGTATGAATATAAATATACAAAATACACATGTATTTTGTATATCTATTTTCACACAAATTTAATTACTTTTGTGTATTTTTGCATATAGTTTTATATAAATTTACGTTATTTTGTTTGTATTTTGTAAATTTATATATATACAATACACATTCTTTTATTAGTATTTTGTTTATTTATTTTGATACGAGTTTACATTATTTTATGTGTATTTTGTATACCTTTTTTTATACGTATTTACTTCATTTTATGTGTATTTTGTATATTTATTTTCATAGAAATCTACGTAATTTTATGTGTATTCGTATATATATTTTTAAAAAAATTTACATGGTTTTATATGTATTTTGCATATCTATTTCAATACAAATTTTCCTTATTGTATGTGCATTTTGTATATTTATTTTAATACAAATTCAAATATTTTATGTGTGTCTTGGTATGAATAATTTCTAAAAAAATGCGTTATTTTATGGGTATTTTGCATCTTAATTTTCATACAAATTTACATTATTTTATTAATATTCTGTGTATTTATTTTGATACGATTTTATATTATTCTATTTGTGTTTTGTATATATTCTTTTATACATATTTACATTATTTAATGTGTATTTTTTATATATATTTTATACAAATTAACGTTATTTTAAGTGTATTTGTTTATATATTTTCATTCAAATTTACATTATTTTATGTGTATTTTGTAAATGTATTTCAATACAAATTTTCCTAATTTTATTTGTATTTTGTATATTTAATTTCATACAAATTAAAATTATTTTTGTGTATTTTTGTATATAGTTTTATACAAATTTAGGTGATTTTTTGTGTATATTGTATATCTATTTTCATACAAATACACATTCTTTTAATGATATTTTGTTTATTTACTTTGACGCGAATTTACATTATTTAATGTGTATTATATATATATATATATATATATATATATATATATATATATATATATATATATATATATATATATATATATATATATATATATATATATATATATATATATATATATATATATATATATATATATATATATATATATATATATATATATATATATATATATATATATATATATATATATATATATATATATATATATATATATATATATATATATATATATATATATATATATATATATATATATATTTATATATATTTCTATAGAAATCTACGTTGATTTATGAGTATTCGTATATAAATTTTCAAATAAATTTACACTGTTTTATGTGTATTTTGCATATTTTTTCAATACAAATTTACCTTATTGTATATGCATTTTGTATATTAATTTTAATACAAATTTAATTATGCTATGTGTATTTTTGTATATGTATTTTTATAAAAATATGCTTTATTTTATGGGTATTTTGCATTTTTATTTTCATACAAATTTACCTTATTTAATTTATATTCTGTTTTTTTTTTAAACAATTTTACATTATTCTATGTGTATTTTGTATATCTATTTTTATACGTATTTACTTAATTTTATGTGTATTTTGTATATATATTTTTATAGAAATCTACGTTATTTTATGTGTATTCGTATATATATTTTGAAACAAATTTACATTGTTTTATATGTATTTTTGCATATCTCTTTCAATATAAATTTACCTTATTGTATATGCATTTTGTATATTTATTTCAATACAAATTTAAATATTTTATGTGTATTTTGGTATATATATTTATATAAGAAATGCGCTATTTGATGGGAATTCTGCATCTTTATTTTCATTCAAATTTACATTATTTTATTAATATTCGGTGTATTTATTTTGATACGATTTCACATTATTCTATTTGTTTTTTGTATATATTTTCTTTATACATATTTACATTATTTAATGTGTATCTTGCATCTTTTATCGTAATTTTGTTTATTTATTTTTATACGAATTTACATTATTTTAGGTGTATTTGATATGTATATTTATATAATTTTATTTGTGTTTTGGATATATATTTTCATAGAAATTTACTCTATTTTATGGGTATTCGTATATATATTTTGATACAAATTTACATTATATATGTTTATTTTGCATATCTATTTCAATACAAATTTACCATATTGTATGTGTATTTTGTATATTTATTTTAATACAAATTTAATTATCTTATGTGTATTTTTGTAAAAATATGCGTTATTATTTGGGTATTTTGCATCTTTATTTTCATACAAATTTACATTATTTTATTGATATTCTGTTTATTTATTTTGATACGATTTTACATTATTCTATGTGTATTTTGTATATATATTTTTATAAACATTTACATTATTTAATGTATATTTTGTATATATATTTTATATAAATTTACGCTATTTTATGTGTATTTGTTTATATATTTTCATACAAATTTACAATATTTTATGTGTAATTTGTATATGTATTTCAATACAGATTTGCCTAATTTTATGTGTATTTTGCAAATCTATTTTCAAACAAATTTAAATTATTTTTATGTATTTTTATATATTTTTATACAAATTTTAGTTATTTTATTTGTATTTTGTATTTATATTTTCCTATAAATATACATTCTTTTAGTGGAATTTTGTTCATTTATTTTCATAAGAATTTACATAATTTTATGTGTATTTTGTATATATATTTTTCTACGTATTTACATTATTTTATTTGTATTTTTTATATATATTTTCATAAAAATTTACGTTATTTTATTGTGTGTGTTCGTATATGATTTGATACAAATTTACATTATTTTATGTTTATTTTGCATATCTATTTCAATATAGATTTACCTTATTGTATGTGTATTTTGTATATTTATTTTAATACAAATTTAATTATTTTATGTGTACTTTGTATACATTTTCTTATACGTATTTACTTCATTTAATGTGTATTTTGTATATATATTTTTATAGTTATCTACGTTATTTTATGTGTATTGGTATTTATATTTTGAAGCAAATTTACATTGTTTTATATGTATTTAGCATATCTATTTCAATATAAATCTACCTTATTGTATGTGCATTTTGTATATTTATTGTAATACAAATTTAAAATTTTTATTATTTTGGTATATATATAATATGTGTATTTCTATATGTTTTCTCATACAGATTTACATTATTTTATTGCTATTTTGTTTATTTATTTTGATACAAATGAAAATAGATATACAAAATATACATAAAATAAACTAAATTTGTATTGAAATATATATACAAAATATATAAAATAATGTAAATTAGTATCAAGATATTTTAACAGATGCGCATAAAATAACGTAAATTTGTTTTAAAATATACAAAATACACATTAAATAATGTAAATATGTATAACAAAATATATACAAAACACAAATAGAATAATGTAAAATCGTATCAAAATAAATACACAGAATATTAATAAAACAATGTAAATTTGTATGAAAATAGAGAGGCAAAATACCCATTAAATAACGCATTTTTTATAAATATATATACCAAAATACACATGAAAAAATTAATTTGTATTAAAATAAATATACAAAATACACATACAAAAAGGTAAATCTGTATTGAAATAGATATGCAAAATACATATAAAACAATGTAAATTTGTTTCAAAATATATATACGAATACACATAAAATAACGTAGATTTGTATAAAAATATATATACAAAATACACATAAAATGAAGTAAATACGTATAAGAAAATGTATACAAAATACACATAAAATAATGTAAATTCGTATCAAAATAAATAAACAAAATACCAATAAAAGAATGTGTATTTGTGTAAATATAAATATACAAAATACACATAAAATAACGTAAATTTGTATAAAACTATATACAAAAATACACAGAAGTAATTAAATTGGTATGAAAATAGATATATAAAATACAGATAAAATAAGCTAAATTTGAATTGAAATGTATATACAAAATACATAAAATAATGTAGATTTGTATCAAAATATTTATAAAAATACCCAGAAAATAACGCATTTTTTTATTTATAAAAATATATATATATACCAAAATACACATCAAAAAACTAAATTTGTATTAAAATAAATATACAAAAAACACATACAATAAGGTAAATTTGTATTGAAATAGATATGCAAAATACATATAAAACAATGTAAATTTGTTTCAAAATATATATACGAATACACATAAAATAACGTAGATTTCTATAAAAATATATATACAAAATACACATAAAATGAAGTAAATACGTATAAAAATAAATATACAAAATACCAATAAAAGAATGTGTATTTGTATAAATATAAATATACAAAATACACATAAAATAACGTAAATTTATATAAAACTATTTACACAAGTACACAGAAGTATTTTAATTTGTATGAAAATAGATATACAAAATAAGGTAAATTCGTTTCAAATTCAATAAACAAAATTCAGATAAAAGAACGTATATTTGTAGAAAAAATAAATATACAAAATACACATTAAATAACGAAAATTTGTATGAAAATATATAAAAAAATAAACGAAAATAATTTCGATTTGTATGAAAATAAATATACAAAATACACATGTATTTTGTATATCTATTTTCACACAAATTTAATTACTTTTGTGTATTTTTGCATATAGTTTTATATAAATTTGCGTTATTTTGTTTGTATTTTGTAAATTTATATATATACAATACACATTCTTTTATTAGTATTTTGTTTATTTATTTTGATACAAGTTTACATTATTTTATGTGTATTTTGTATACCTTTTTTTATACGTATTTACTTCATTTTGTGTATTTTGTATATTTATTTTCATAGAAATCTACGTAATTTTATGTGTATTCGTATATATATTTTTAAAAAAATTTACATGGTTTTATATGTATTTTGCATATCTATTTCAATACAAATTTTCCTTATTGTATATGCATTTTGTATATTTATTTTAATACAAATTCAAATATTTTATGTGTGTCTTGGTATAAATATTTTTATAAAAAATGCGTTATTTTATGGGTATTTTGCATCTTAATTTTCATACAAATTTACATTATTTTATTAATATTCTGTGTATTTATTTTGATACGATTTTATATTATTCTATTTGTGTTTTGTATATATTCTTTTATACATATTTACATTATTTAATGTGTATTTTTTATATATATTTTATACAAATTTACGTTATTTTAAGTGTATTTGTTTATATATTTTCATTCAAATTTACATTATTTTATGTGTATTTTGTAAATGTATTTCAATACAAACTTACCTAATTATATGTGTATTTTGTATATTTATTTTCATACAAATTAAAATTATTTTTGTGTATTTTTGTATATAGTTTTATACAAATTTAGGTGATTTTATGTGTATATTGTATATCTATTTTCATACAAATACACATTCTTTTATTGATATTTTGTTTATTTACTTTGACGGGAATTTACATTATTTAATGTGTATTTTATATATATATATATATATATATATATATATATATATATATATATATATATATATATATATATATATATATATATATATATATATATATATATATATATATATATATATATATATATATATATATATATATATATATATATATATATATATATATATATATATATATATATATTTGTATATATATTTCTATAGAAATCTACGTTGATTTATGAGTATTCGTATATAGATTTTGAAATAAATTTACACTGTTTTATGTGTATTTTGCATATTTTTTCAATACAAATTTACCTTATTGAATATGCATTTTGTATATTAATTTTAATACAAATTTAATTATGCTATGTGTATTTTTGTATATGTATTTTTATAAAAATATGCTTTATTTTATTGGTATTTTGCATTTTTATTTTCATACAAATTTACATTATTTAATTTTTATTCTTTTTTTTTTTAGAAACAATTTTACGTTATTCTATGTGTATTTTGTATATCTATTTTTATATGTATTTACTTAATTTTATGTGTATTTTGTATATATATTTTTATAGAAATCTACGTTATTTTATGTGTATTCGTATATATATTTTGAAACAAATTTACATTGTTTTATATGTATTTTTGCATATCTCTTTCAATACAAATTTACCTTATTGTATGTGCATTTTGTATATTTATTTCAATACAAATTTAAATATTTTATGTGTATTTTGGTATATATATTTATATAAGAAATGCGCTATTTGATGGGAATTTTGCATCTTTATTTTCATACAAATTTACATTATTTTATTAATATTCGGTGTATTTATTTTGATACGATTTCACATTATCCTATTTGTTTTTTGTATATATTTTTTTTTATACATATTTACATTATTTAATGTGTATCTTGCATCTTTTATCGTAATTTTGTTTATTTATTTTTATACGAATTTACATTATTTTAAGTGTATTTGATATGTATATTTTTATACTTATTTATATAATTTTATTTGTGTTTTGGATATATATTTTCATAGAAATTTACTCTATTTTATGGGTATTCGTATATATATTTTGATACAAATTTACATTATTTATGTTTATTTTGCATATCTATCTCAATACAAATTTACCATATTGTATGTGTATTTTGTATATTTATTTTAATACAAATTTAATTATCTTATGTGTATTTTTGTAAAAATATGCGTTATTATTTTGGTATTTTGCATCTTTATTTTCATACAAATTTACATTATTTTATTGATATTCTGTTTATTTATTTTGATACGATTTTACATTATTCTATGTGTATTTTGTATATATATTTTTATACACATTTACATTATTTAATGTATATTTTGTATATATATTTTATATAAATTTACGCTATTTTATGTGTATTTGTTTATATATTTTCATACAAATTTACAATATTTTATGTGTAATTTGTATATGTATTTCAACACAGATTTGCCTAATTTTATGTGTATTTTGCATATCTATTTTCAAACAAATTTAAATTATTTTTATGTATTTTTATATATTTTTATACAAATTTTAGTTATTTTATTTGTATTTTGTATTTATATTTTCCTATAAATATACATTCTTTTAGTGGAATTTTGTTCATTTATTTTCATAGGAATTTACATAATTTCATGTGTATATGTATATATAATTTTCTACGCATTTACATTATTTTATGTGTATTTTGTATATTTATTTTCATAAATATTTACGTTATTTTATTGTGTGTATTCGTTTATGAGTTGATACAAATTTACATGATTTTATGTTTATTTTGCATATCTATTTCAATATATATTTACCTTATTGTATGTATTTTGTATATTTATTTTAATACAAATTTAATTAATTTATGTGTACTTTGTATACATTTTCTTATACTTATTTACTTCAATTAATGTTTATTTTGTATATATATTTTCATAGTAATCTACGTTATTTTATATGTATTGGTATATATATTTTGAAGCAAATTTACATTGTTTTATATGTATTTAGCATATCTATTTCAATATAAATCTACCTTATTGTATGTGCATTTTGTATATTTATTGTAAGACAAATTTAAATTTTTATTATTTTGGTATATATATTTTTATAAAAAAGTTTTATATAAATTTAAAATATTTTATGTGTATTTTGTATATCTAATTTCATAAAATACACATTTTTATTGATATTTTGCTTATTTATTTTGACGCGAATTCACATTATTTAATGTGTATATATATATATATATATATATATATATATATATATATATATATATATATATATATATATATATATATATATATATATATATATATATATATATATATATATATATATATATTTACGTCATTTCATGTGTATTTTGTATATATATTTCTATAGAAATATATGTTATTTTATGTGTATTCGTATATATATTTTGAAACAAATATACATTGTTTTATGTGCATTTTGCATATTTTTTCAATATAAATTTACCTTATTGTACGTGCATTTTTATATTAATTTTAATACAAATTTAATTATTCTATGTGTATTTTTGTATATGTATTTTCATAAAAAATGCTTTATTTTATGGGTATTTTGCATCTTTATTTTCATACAAATTTACATTATTTTATTGATATTCTGTGTATTTATTTTGATACGATTTTACATTATTCTATGTATATTTTGTATATATATTTCATACAAATGAACGTTATTTTATGTGAATTTGTTTTCATTTCATACAAATTTACATTATTTTATGTGTATTTTGTACATGTATTTAAATACAAATTTAACTAATTATATGTGTATTATGTAGCCTATATCTATTTTCATACAAATTGAAATTAATTTTGTGTATTTTAGTATATATTTTTATTCAAATTTTCGTAATTTTATGTGAATTTTGTATATTTATTTTCCTACAAATATACGTTCTTTTATCGGAATTTTGTTTATTTATTTTGATACGAGTTTTCATTATTTTAGGTGTATTTGATATATATATTTTTATACTTATTTACATAATTTTATATGTATTTTGAATATATATTTTCATAGAAATTTACTCTATTTTATGTGTATTCGTATATATATTTTGATACAAATTTACATTATTTATGTGTATTTCGCATATCTATTTCAATACAAATTTTCTTTATTGTATGTGCCTTTTGTATATTTATTTTGATGCAAATTTAATTATTTTATGTGTATTTTTGTATATATATTTTTAAACAAATATGCGTTATTATATGGGTATTTTGCAACTTTATTTTCATACAAATTTACATTATTTTATTGATTGTCTGTTTATTTATTTTGACACGATTTTACGTTATTCTGTGTATTTTGCATATATATTTTTATACACATTTACATTATTTAATGTATATTTTGTACATATATTTTATGGAAATTTACGTTATCTTATGTGTATTTGTTTATATATTTTCAAACAAATTTACATTATTTTATGTGTATTTTGTATATGTATTTCAATAAAAATTTGCCTAATTTCATTAGTATTTTGCATATCTATTTTCAAACAAATTTAAATTATTTTTGTGTATTTTTGTTCTATTTTTATACAATTTTTTTTATTTTATTTGTATTTTGTATATATATTTTCCTACACATATACATTCTTTTAGAGGAGATTTTTGTTTATTTATTTTGATACGAATTTACATTATTTTATGTGTATTTTGTATATATATTTTTCTATGTATTTACATTATTTTATGTGTATTTTGTATATATATTTTCATAAAAATTTACGTAATTTTATTGTGTGTATTCGTATATTTTGATAAAAATTATTATTATTTTATGTGTTTTTTGCATATCTATTTCAATAAAAATCTACCTTATTGTATGTGTATTTTGTATATTTATTTTAATACAAATTTAATTATTTTATGTGTATTTTTGTATATATATTTTTTTTAAATATAAGATATTTCATGGGTATTTTGCATCTTTAATTTTATAAATTTTTACATTACGTACATATCTTTTATACGTATTTACATTATTTAATGTGTATTTTGTTTATATATTTTTATACAAATTTACGTTATTATATGTGTATTTGAATATATATTTTGATACAAATTTACATTATTTTATGTATTTTCTATATTTATTTCAATTCAAATTTACCTTATTTTATGTGTCTTTTGTATATCTATTTTCATTCAAATTTTATTATTTTTGTTTATTTTTGTATATAGTTTTATACAATTTTACGTTATTTTATGTGTATTTTGTATATTTATATTTATACAAGTAAACATTCTTTTATTGGCATTTAGTTTCTTTATTTTGATTCGAATTTACATTATTTTATGTGTATTTTGTATACATTTTCTTAAACGTATTTACTTCATTTTATGTGTATTTTGTATATATATTTTATAGAAATCTACGTTATTTTATGTGTATTCGTATGTATATTTTGAAACAAATTTACATTGTTTTATATGTATTTTGCATATCTATTTCAATACAAATTTACCTTATTGTATGTGCATTTTGTATTTTTATTATAATACAAATTTAAATATTTCATGTGCATTTTGGTATATATATTTTCATAAAAAATGCGTTGTTTTATGGGTATTTTGCATCTTTATTTTCATACAAATTTACATTATTTTATTAATATTCTGAGTATTTATTTTGATACTATTTTACATTATTCTATTTGTGTTTTGTATATATTTTTTTATACATATTTACATTATTTAATGTGTATTTTCTATATATATTTCATACAAATTTTCGTTCTTTTAAGTGTATTTGTTTATATATTTTTATTCAAATTTACATTATTTTATGTGTATTTTGTATATGTATTTCAATAGAAATTTACCTAATTTCATGTGTATTTTGTATATATATTTTATACAAATTTAAATTATTTTTTGTGTATTTTTGTATAGAGTTTTATTCAAATTTACAATATTTTATGTGTATTTTGTATATCTATTTTCATACAAATACATATTCTTTTATTGATATTTTGTTTTTTTATTTTGATGCGAATTTACATTATTTAATGTGTATTGTGTATATATATTTTTATACGTATTTACGTCATTTCATGTGTATTTTGTATTTATATTTCTATAGAAATATACATTATTTTATGTGTATTCGTATATATATTTTGAAACAAATATACATTGTTTTATGTGCATTTTGCATATTTTTTCAATACAAATTTACCTTATTGTACGTGTATTTTGTATATTAATTTTAATACAAATTTAGCTATTCTGTGTATTTTTGTATATGTATTTTTATAAAAATATGCTTTATTTTATGGGTATTTTGCATCTTTATTTTCATACAAAATTACATTATTTTATTGACATTCTGTGTATTTATTTTGATACGATGTTACATTATTCTATGTATATTTTGTATATCTATTTTATACCAATGTACGGTATTTTTTGTGAATTTGTTTTCATTTCATACAAATTTACATTATTTTATGTGAATTTTGTACATGTATTTAAATACAAATTTAACTAATTATATCTATTTTCATACAAATTGAAATTAATTTTGTGTATTTTTGTATATATTTTTATTCAAATTTTCGTAATTTTATGTGTATTTTGTATATTTATTTTCCTACAAATATACGTTCTTTTATCGGAATTTTATTTATTTATTTTGATACGAATTTTCATTTTTTTTAGGTGTATTTGATATATATATTTTCATACTTATTTACATAATTTTATATGTATTTTGAATATATATTTTCATAGAAATTTACTCTATATGTATATGTATAGAAAATACACATGAAATAATCTAAATTCGTATCGAAATAAATGAACAAAATACCGATCAAATAATGTAATTTTGAATGAAAATATATATTGAAAATACACATAAAATAACGTAAATACAAATAAATATATACACATAAAATGATTCGAATTTGAATGAAAATAGATATAAAAATTAACTTAAAATAAGGTAAATTTATAATGAAATATATATACAAAATACACATAAAATAATGTAGATTTGTTTCAAAATATATATACGAATACACATAAAATAACGTAGATTTCTATAGAAATATATATACAAAATACACATGAAATGTTGTAAATACGTATAAGAATATATATACAAAATATACATTAAATAATGTAAATTCGTGTCAAAATAAATAATTAAAATATCAATAAAAGAATGTGTATTTGTATGAAAATACATAAACAAAATACACATTAAATATCGTAAATTTGTATAAAACTATATATAAAAATACACAAAAATAAGATAAATTTGTATGAAAATAAATATACAAAAAACACATAAAATTAGGTAAATTTGTAAAGAAATACATATACAAAATACACATAAAATAATGTAAATTTGAATGAAAATATATAAACAAATACACTTAAATTAACATAAATTTGTATAAAATATATATAAAAAATACTCATTAAATAATGTAAATATGTATAAAAAATATATATACAAAACACAAATAGAATAATGTAAAATCGTATTAAAATAAATACACAGAATGTAAATAAAATAATGTAAATTTGTATGAAAATAAAGATGCAAAATAAACATAAAATAACGCATTTTTTATAAATATACAAAATACACAAGAAAGGATGTAAATACGTATAAAAATATATATACAAAATACACATTAAATAATGTAAATTCGCGTCAAAATAAATAAACAAAATGTCAATAAAAGAATGTGTATTTATATGAAAATAAATATACAAAATACACATAAGATAACATAAATTTGTATAAAACTATATACAAAAATACACAAAAATTATTTAAATTTGCATGAAAATAAATATACAAAATACACATAAAATTAGGTAAATTTGTATTGAAATACATATACAAAATACACATAAAATACCGTAAATTTGAATGAAAATACATAAACAAATACACTTAAAATAACGTAAATTTGTGTAAAAAAATATATACAAAACACAAATAGAATAATGTAAAATCGTATGAAAATAAATTCACAGAATATTAATAAAATAATGTAAATTTGTATGAAAATAAAGAAGCAAAATACCCATAAAATAACGCATTTTTTTAAATATATATACAAAAATACACAGATGTAATTAAATTCGTATTAAAATAGATATACAAAATACAGATAAAATAAGCTAAATTTGAATTGAAATGTATATACAAAATATATAAAATAATGTAAATTTGTATCAAAATATTTATAAAATACATATAATTGCGTAAATTTGTTTAAAATATATAAAGAATATTCACATTATGTTATGTAAATAGGTATTTAAAAATTGTACATAATACACATATAATCATCTATTTCTTATCAACCTAAATAAACAAAATAGCAATAAAATTGTGTAAATTTGTATGAAAACATATACAAATACATATAAAATAACGCTAATTTCTATAAAATATATGTCCCAAAATGAAGGTAAAAAAAGTTAACTTTGGATAAAAATATATATACAAAACACACATTAAATAATGTAAATGCGTACATAAAATAACCTAAATTTGTATAAAACTATATACAAAAATACACAAAAATAATTTAAATTTGTATGAAAAGAAATATACAAAATACACATAAAATTAGGTTAGTTTCTATTGAAATACAGATACAAAATGCACATACAATAAGGTAAATTTGTATTGAAATAGATATGCAAAATACATATAAAATAATGTAAATTTGTTTCAAAATATATATGCGAATACACATAAAATAACGTAGATTTCTATGAAAATACATATACAAAATACACATAAAATTAAGTAAATACATATAAAAAAATGTATACAAAATACACATAAAATAATGTAAATTCGTATAAATATAAATAAACAATATAGCAATAAAGTGTATTTGTATAAATATACGAAATGCACATAAAATAACGTAAATTTATATAATATATATATATATATATATATATATATATATATATATATATATATATATATATATATATATATATATATATATATATATATATATATATATAAAATATATATACAAAATGCACATTCAAAATAAATTTGTATTGAAATAGATATGCAAAGTACATATAAAACTATGTAAATTTGTTTCAAAATATATATACAAATACACAAAATAACGTAGATTTCTATAAAATTATATATACAAAATACACATAAAATGAAGTAAATAAGTATAAAAAAATGTATACATAGTACACATGTAAATTTTTATGAAAATATATATACAAATACATATAAAATAATATGAATTTGTATAAAATTTGTTTCAAAATATATACGAATACACACAATAAAATAACGTAATTTTTTATGAAAATGTATATACAAAATTCACATAAAATAATTTAAATATTCAGAAAAATATATATACAAAATACGCATGAAATAATGTAAATTCGTATCAAAATAAATAAACAAAATTCCAATAAAAGAATGTATATTTGTAGGAAAATGTATATACAAAATACAAATAAAATAAGTAGAATTTGTATAAAAACATATACAAAATACACAAAATAATTTAAATTTGTTTGAAAATATATAAAATACACATAAAATTAGAAAATTTGTATGAAATATAAAAAATTCACATAAAATAATTTCTATGAAAATATATAAACAAATACACATAAAATAACGTAAATTTGGATAAAATATATATACAAAATAAACATTAAATAATGTAAATATGTATAAAAAAAATATATATATATATATATATATATATATATATATATATATATATATATATATATATATATATATATATATATATATATATATATATATATATATATATATATATATACATATATATATATATATATATATATATATATATATATACGAAAATACACATAAAATAATTTAATTTGTATTAAAATAAATATACAAAATGCACATACAATAAAAAAAATTTGTATTGAAATAGATATGCAAAATACACATAAATAATGTAAATTTGTATCAAAATATATATACGAATACACATAAAATAGAGTAAATTTCTATGAAAATATACATACACAATACAAATATAAAATGATGTAAATAAGTATATCTATTTTCATACAAATAAACATTCTTTTATTGATATTTTGTTTATTTATTTTGACGCGAATTTTATGTGAATTTGCTTTCATTTCATACAAATTTACATTATTTTATGTGTATTTTGTACATGTATTTAAATACAAATTTAACTAATTATATGTGTATTTTGAATATATTTTTTCATACAAATTGAAATTTTGTTTTTGTTTTTTTGTATATATTTTTATTCAAATTTTCGTAATCTTATAAAAATATATATACCAAAATACACATAAGATATTTAAATTTGCATTGAAATAAATATACAAAATGCACATGCAATAAGGTAAATTTGTATTGAAAGAGATATCCAAAAATACATATAAAACAATCTAAATTTGTTTCAAAATATATATACGAATACAAATAAAAAAACGTAGATTTCTATAAAAATATATATACAAAATACACTTAAAATTAAATAAATACGTATAAAAAAATGTATACAAAATACACATAAAATAATGTAAATTCGAATTAAAATAAATAAACAAAATACCAATAAAAGAATGTGTATTTGGATAAATATAATTATACAAAATTCACATACAAAATAAACATAAAATAAGGTAGATTTGTAAAAAAAATATATGTACAAAATACACATAAAATAATGTAAATTTATATTAATATATATATACAAATTCACATAAAATTAGGTAAATTTGTATAAAATATATATACAAAATAAACATTAAATAATGTAAAAGCGTATAAAAAAATATATACAAAGTACATATAAAATAATGCAAATTCGTATCAATATAAATCAACAAAACACCAATAAAATAATATATATTTGAATGAAAATAAATTCACAAAATACACATAACATAACTAAAATTTTTATTAAAATATATACAAAATACATAGAAATAATTTGAGTTTGTATGAAAATAGATATACAAAATACACATAAATCTAGGTAAATTTCTTTTGAAATGTATATACAAAAATACCCATAAAATATTGTAAATTTCTGTCAAAATATAAACAAATACACATAAAATAACGAAAATTTGTATGAAAAATATATACAAAATTCACATAGAATAATGTCAATTCGTATCAAAATGAATGAGCAGAATATCAATAAAATAATGTAAATTTGTATGAAAATAAAGATGCAAAATACCCAAAAAATAAAGCATATGTTTATAAAAATACAGATACAAAAATACACATCGAATAACTAAATTTGTATTAAAATTAATATGCAAAGTGCGTATATAATAAGGTAAATTTGTATTGAAAACATATGCAACATACACGTTTACTCATACAAATTTATATTATTTTATTGGTATTTTGTTTATTTATTTTGATACGAATTACACGATTATATGTGTATTTTGTACATATTTTCTATACGTATTTACATTATTTAATGTGTATTTTGTTTATATATTTTCATACAAATTTACGTTATTATATGTGTATTTGTATAAATATTTTGATACAAATCTACTTTATTTCATGTATTTTGTATATATATTTCAATTCAAATTTAGCTTATCTTGTGTGTATTTTGTATATATTTTCATACAAATTTAATTACTTCTGTGTATTTTTGTATATAGTTTTATATAAATTTACGTTATTTTATGTGTATTTTGTATATTTATATTTATACAAATACACATTCTTGTATTGGTATTTTGTTTATTTATTTTGATACGAATTTACATTATTTTATGTGTATTTTGTATACATTTTTTTATACGTATTTACTTTATTTTATGTGTATTTTGTATATATATTTTTATAGAAATCTACGTTATTTTATGTGTATTCGTATATATATTTTGAAACAAATTTACATTGTTTTATATGTATTTTGCATATCTATTTCAATACAAATTTACCTTATTGTATGTGTTTTTTGTATAATGAAATAATCTAAATTCGTATCGAAAAAAATGAACAAAATACCGATAAAATAATGTAATTTTGAATGAAAAAATATATAGAAAATACACATAAAAAAACGTATATACAAATAAATATATACATATACAATAATTTGAATTTGAATGAAAATAGATATAAAAATAAACATAAAATAAGGCAACTTTGTAATGAAATATGTATACAAAATACACATAAAATAATGAAGTTTTGTTTCAAAAAATATATACGAATACACTTAAAATAACGTAGATCTCTATATAAATATATATACAAAAAACACATGAAATGATGTAAATACGTATAAAAATATATATATATATACAAAATACACATTAAATAATGTAAAGTCGTGACAAAATAAATAAGGAGAATATCAATAAGAGAATGTGTATTTGTATGAAAATACATGTATAAAATACACATAAAATAACGTAAATTTCTATAAAACTATATATAAAAATACACAAAAATAAATTAAATTTGTATGAAAATAGATATACAAAAAACACATAAAATTAGGTAAATTTGTATTGAAATACATATACAAAATACACGTAAAATAATGTAAATTTGAATGAAAATATATAAACAATTACACTTAAATTATCGTAAATTTGTATAAATATATATACAAAATACTCATTAAATAATGTAAATATGTATAAAAATATATATACAAAACACAAATAGAATAATGTTCAATAGTATCAAAAAATAAACAGAATATCAATAAAATAATGTAAATTTGTATGAAAATAAAGATGCAAAATACCCATAAAATAACGCTTTTTTGCATAAAATATATTTACAAAATACACATAAAAAATTAATTTGTATTAAAATAAATATACAAAATACACATATAATAAGGTAAATCTGTATTGAAATAGATATGCAAAATACATATAAAATAATGTAAATTTGTTTCAAAATATATACGAATACACATAAAATAACGTAAATTTCTATAAAATATATACAAATAAATAAATGAATAAATGATGTAAATACGTATAAAAATATATACAAATTACACATAAAAAAATGTAACTTCGTATCAAAATAAATCAACGAAATACCGATAAAAGAATGTATTTGAATAAATATAAAAATACAAAATACACATAAAATAACGTAAATTTGTATAAAACTATAGAAAAATACACAAAAATAATTAAATTCGTATGAAAATAGATATACAAAATACAGATAAAATCAGCTAAGTTTGAATTGAAATATATATACAAAATACATGAAATAAAGTAAATTTGTATGAAATTTTTTATACAAATACACATTTAATAAATTTGTATCAAAATACATATACGAATACACATAAAATAAAGAAGATTTGTATAAAAATATATATACAAAATACACATATAAATGAAGTAAATACGTATAAAAAAATGTATACAAATTACACATAAAATAATGTAAATTCGTATCAAAATAAATAAACAAAATACCAAAAAAGAATATGTATTTGTATAAATATAAATATACAAAATACACATAAAATAACGTAAATTTGTATAAAACTATATACAAAAATACACAATAGTAATTAAATTTGTATGAAAATAGATATACAAAATACACATAAGATAACTTAAATTTGTATAAAACTATATACAAAAATACATAAAAATAATTTAAATTTGTATGAAAATAAATATACAAAATACACATAAAATTAGGTAAATTTGTATTTAAATACATATACAAAATACACATAAAATAATGTAAATTTGAATGAAAATACAGAAACAAATACACTTGAAATAACGTAAATTTGTATAAAAAAATATATATAAAAACACAAATAGAATGATGTAAAATCGTATTAAAATAAATACACAGAATATTAATAAAATAATGTAAATTTGTATGAAAATAAAGAAGCAAAATATACATACGAAATACATATAAAATGATGTAAATAGTATAAAAATATATATACCAAATACACCTAAAATAATGTAATGTAATGTATTTAAATACAAATTTAACTAATTATATGTGTATTTTATATATCTATTTTCATACAAATTGAAATTATTGTTGTGTTTTTTTTTTATATATATATTTTTATACAAATTTTCGTTATTTTATGTGAATATTCTATATTTATTTTACTACACATATACGTTCTTTTATCGGAATTTTGTTTATTTATTTTGATTCAAATTTACATTATTTTAGGTATATTTGGTATATATATTTTTATACTTTTTTACATCATTTTATATGTATTTTGTATGTATATTTTCATAGAAATTTACTCTATTCTATGTGTATTCGTATATTTATTTTGATTCAAATTTACATTATTTATGTGTATTTTGCATATCTATATCAATACAAATTTACTTTATTGTATGTACATTTTGAATATTTATTTTAATACACATTAAATTATTTTATGTGTATTTTTGTATATATATTTCTATGCATATATGCGTTATTATATGGGTATTTGGTGTCTTTATTTTCATACAAATTTACATTATTTCATTGATATTCTGTTTATTTATTTTGATACGATTTGACATTATTTTATGTGTATTTTGTATATATATTTTATTCAAATTTACGTTATTTTATGTGTATTTGTTTATATATTTTTATATAAATTTACATTATTTTATGTGTATTTTGTATATGTATTTCAATATAAATTTGCCTAATTTTATGTTTATTTTGAATATATACTTTCAAACAAATTTAAATTATTTTTTGAGTATTTTTGTATATATTTTTATACAAATTTTAGTTTTTTTTATATTTTGTATATATATATTTTCCTAGAAACATACATTCTTTTATTGGAATTTTGTTTATTTATTTTGATACGAATTTCCATTATTTTATGTGTATTTTGTATATATAATTTTCTACGCATTTAAATTATTTTATGTGTATTATGTATATACATTTTCATAAAAATTTACGTTATTTTATTTTGTGTATTCGTATATATTTTGACACAAATTTCTTACAAATTCATGTTATTTTATGTGTATTTATATATATTTTCATACAAATTTATATTATTTTATGTATATTTTTACATATATTTAATTAAAAATTTACCTTATTTTATGTTTATTTTGTATATTTATTTCATTCAATTTTAAATTATTTTATGTGTATATTTCTATTTGTATTTAGGTTATTTTATGTGTATGCTCTATATATATTTTCATCCAAAATTACATTTTTTATTTGTATTTTCTTAATTAAATTCGATACGAGTTTAGATTATTTCATAGTTATTTTGTATACATATTTTAATACTCATTTACATTATGTAATGTGTGTTTTGTATATATTTTTTAATGTAAATTTATTTTATGTGCATTTTTGTACATATATTTTTATAGAAATTTGTGTTATTTTATGTGTATTTTGTATATGTTTTCTCATAAAAAATTACATTATTTTATTGGTATTTTGTTTATTTATTTTGATACGAATAACATGATTATATGTGTATTTTGTACATATTTTTTTATACGTATTTACATTATTTAATGTGTATTTTATTTATATATTTTTATATAAAATTTACGTAATTATATGTGTATTTGTAAAAATATTTTGATACAAATTTACTTTATATTATGTATTTTGTACATATATTGCAATTCAAATTAAGCTTATTTTGTGTGTATTTTGTATATCTATTTTCATACAAATTTAATTACTTCTGTGTATTTTTGTATATAGTTTTATATAAATTTATGTTATTTTATGAGCATTTTGTATATTTATATTTATACAAATACACATTCTTTTATTGGTATATTGTTTATTTATATTTATACGCATTTACATTATTTTATGTGTATTTTGTATACATTTTTTTATACGTATTTATTTAATTTTATGTGTTTTTTGTATATGTATTTTTATAGAAATCTACATTATATGTGTATTCGTATATATATTTTGAAACAAATTTACATTATTTTATATGTATTTTGCATATCTATTTCAGTACAAATTTACCTTATTATTCAAATTAAGCTTATTTTGTGTGTATTTTGTATATCTATTTTCATACAAATTTAATTACTTCTGTGTATTTTTGTATATAGTTTTATATAAATTTATGTTATTTTATGAGCATTTTGTATATTTATATTTATACAAATACACAATTTTTTATTGGTATATTGTTTATTTATATTTATACGAATTTACATTATTTTATGTGTATTTTGTATACATTTTTTTATACGTATTTATTTAATTTTATGTGTTTTTTGTATATGTATTTTTATAGAAATCTACATTATATGTGTATTCGTATATATATTTTGAAACAAATTTACATTATTTTATATGTATTTTGCATATCTATTTCAGTACAAATTTACCTTATTGTATTTGTATATATTTTCATATAAATTTACATTATTTTAAATGTATTTTGTACATATATATCATTAGAAATTTACCTTTTTTTATGTTTATTTGAATGTGTATTTTGTATATTTATATTTATTCATATACACATTCTTTTATTGGTATTTTGTTTATTTATTTTGATTCGTATTTACATTATTTTATGTGTATTTTGTATACATTTTTTTATACGTATTTTTTTACGTATTTTTATTGTAATACAAATACAAATATTTTATATGGATTTTAGTATCTATAATTTTATAAAAAATGCGTTATTTTATAGGTATTTTGCATTTAATTTTCAGACAAATTTACATTATTTTTTTTAATATTCTGTGTATATATTTTGATACGATTTTACATTATTCTATTGTGTTTTGTATATATTTTTTTATACATATTTACATTATTTAATGTGTATTTTGTATATATATTTCATACAAATTTACGTTATTTTATGTGTATTTGTTTATATATTTTAATTCAAATTTACATTATTTTATGTGTATTTTGTATATGTATTTCAATACAAATTTACTTAATTTTATGTGTATTTTTTATATTTCTTTTCATACAAGTTTAAATTATTTTTGTGTATTTTTGTATATAGTTTTATACAAATTTAAGTTATTTTATTTACGTATTTACATTATTTAATGAGTGTTTTGTATATATATTTTTATGCAAATATACTTTATTTTACATACATTTTTGTACATATATTTTTATACAAATTAGCGTTATTTTATATGTATTTGTATATGTTTTCTCATACAAATTTACATTATTTTATTGCTATTTTCTTTATTTATTTTGATACGAATTTACATTATTTTATGTGTATTTTGTATACATTTTTTTATGCGTATTTACTTCATTTTATGTGTATTTTGTATATATATTTTTATAGAAATCTACGTTATTTTATGTGTATTCGTATATATATTTTGAAACAAATTTACGTTTGATATGTATTTTGCATATCTATGTCAATACAAATTTACCTTATTGTATGTGTATTTTGTATATTTATTTTATTACAAATTTGATTTTTTTATGTGTATTTTGGTATATATATTTTAATAAAAAAAATGCGTTATTTTATTGGTATTTTGCTTCTTTATTTTCATATAAATTCACATTATTTTATTAATATTCTGTGTATTTATTTAGATACGATTTTACATTATTCTACTTGTGTTTTGTATATATATTTTTATACAAATTTACGTTATTTTAAGTGTATTTGTTTATGTATTTTCATTCAAATTTACATTTTTTCATGTGTATTTTCTATATGTATTTAAATACAAATTTACCTAATTTTATGTGTATTTTGTATATTTATTTTCATACAAATTTAAATTATTTTTATGTATACTTGTATATAGTTTTATACAAATTTAGGTTATGGTATGTGTATTTTGTATATCTATTTTTATACAAATACACATTCTTTTATTGATATTTTGTTTATTTATTTTGACGCGAATTTTCATTATTTAATGTGTATTCTGTATATATATTTTTATTCGTATTTACATCATTTCATGTGTATTTTGTATATATATTCCTATTTTATTGATAATCTGCTCATTCATATAGATACGATTTGACATTATTCTATGTGTATTTTGTATATTATTTTCATACAAATTTACGTTATTTTATGTGTATTTGTTTATATATTTTGACACAAATTTACAATATTTTATGGGTATTTTGTATATATATTTGAAAAGAAATTTACCTAGTTTTATGCATATTTTGTATATGTATTTTCATACAAACTCAAATTATTTCTACGTATTTTTGTATATATTTTAATACAAATTGTAGTTGTGTTATGTGTATTTTGTAAATCTATTTTCATTCAAATATATATTATTTTATTGGTGTTTTGTTGATTTATATTGATACGAATTTACATTATTTTATATGTACTTTGTATATATATTTTTATACGCATTGACATTATTTAATATTTATTTTTGAATATATATTTTTATACAAATTCATCGTATTTTATGTGTATTTGTATATATATTTTCATATAAATTTACATTATTTTAAATGTATTTTGTACATATATATCATTACAAATTTACCTTTTTTTATGTTTATTTTGTATGTGTATTTTGTATATTTATATTTATTCATATACACATTCTTTTATTGGTATTTTGTTTATTTATTTTGATTCGTATTTACATTATTTTATGTGTATTTTGTATACATTTTTTTATACGTATTTACTTAATTTTATGTGTATTTTGTATATATATTTTTATAGAAATCTACGTTATTTTATGTGTATTCGTATATATATGTTGAAACAAATTTCCATTGTTTTATATGTATTTTTGCATATCTCTTTCAATTCAAGTTTACCTTATTGTATGTGCATTTTGTATATTTATTTCAATACAAATTTAAATATTTTATGTGTATTTTGGTATATATATATATATATATATATATATATATATATATATATATATATATATATATATATATATATATATATATATATATATATATATATATATATATATATATATATATATTTTTATAAGAAAAGCGCTATTTGATGGGAATTTTGGATCTTTATTTTCATACAAATTTATATTATTTTATTAATATTCGGTGTATTTATTTTGATACGATTTTACAATATTTTATTTGTTTTTTGTATATATATATTTTTTTATATATTTACATTATTTAATGTGTATCTTGCATATATATTTCATACAAATTTATTATCTATAATTTATTTTTATACAAATACACATTCTTTTCATGATATTTTGTTTATTTATTTTGATACGAATTTACATTACTTAATATGTATTTTGTATATATATTTTTTAACGTATTTACATAATTTCATGTGTATTTTGTATATATATTTTATGTGTATTCGTATATATATTTTGAAACAAATTTACATTGTTTTATATGTATTTTTGAATATATCTTTCAATACAAATTTACCTTACTGTATATGCATTTTGTATATTTATTTCAATACAAATTTAAATATTTTATGTGTAATTTGGAACATATATTTTTATAAAAAATGCGCTATTTTATGAGAGTTTTGCATCTTTCTTTTCATAGAAATTCACATTATTTTATTGATATTCTGTGTATTTATTTTGATACGATTTTACATTATTCTATTTCATTTTTGTATATATTTTTTTATACACATTTACATTATTTAATGTGTATCTTGCATATATATTTTATACAAATTTACGTTATTTTAAGTGTATTTGTTTATATATTTTCATTCAAATTTACATTATTTTAAGTGTATTTTGAATATATACTTCAATAAAAATTTACCTATTTTTATGTCTATTTTGTATATTTCTTTTCATACAAATTTAAATTATTTTTGTGTATTTTTGTATATAGTTATATACAAATTTAGGTTATTTTATGTACGCATTTACATTATTTAATGTGTGTTTTGTATATATATAATTTTATGCAAATTCACTTTATTTCATGTGCATTTTTGTACATATATTTTCATTGAAATTTGCGCTATTTTATGTGTATTTTGTATATGTTTTCTCATACAAATTTACATTATTTCATTGGTATTTTGTTTATTTATTTTGATACGAATGAAAATAGATATACAAAATATACTTAAAATAAACTAAGTTTGTATTGAAATATATATACGAAATACATAAAATAATGTAAATTTGTATCAAAATATTTTAAGAAATGCGCATAAAATAACGTAAATTTGTTTTAAAATATACAAAATACACATTAAAAAATAATAATAATATGTAAAAAAAAAAAATATATTCAAAACACAAATAGATGAAAATAAAATATCAAAAAAATAAATACACAATATATTAATAAAACAATGTAAAATTTGTATGAAAATACAGATAATTAACCAATTAAATAACGCATTAATATATATAATATAAATATTGTATAAATGAAATACATAATAAAATAATGTAAATTTGTATCAAAATATTTTTACAAATACACATATAATTACGTAAATTTTATATAAAAATATATCGACAAAATACACATTAAATAATGTAATAACGTATAAAAAATATGTACAAAATACACATATAATTATGTAATTCGTATCAAAATAAATAAACAAAATACCAATAAAATAATGTAAATTTTTATGAGAAAACATATACAAAATACACATAAAATAAATAAATTTCTAAAAATATATATACAAAAAAATACATAAAATAAATTTGCATTAAAAATATATACAAACACACATACATAATGTAAATGAGTATAAACATCTGTATACAAAATACCTCTGAAAAAATCAAAAATCGTATCGAGTAAAATAAACAAAAAACAAATAAAATAATGTAATTTTGGATGAAAAAAAAAAAATATATATATATATATATATATATATATATATATATATATATATATATATATATATATATATATATATATATATATATATATATATATATATATATATAAAAACATAAAACTAAAAATAAATACAAATATACACATAAAATAATTTAAAATTGAATGAAATAAATATACAAAATAATCATAAAATAAGGTAAATTTACAATGAAAAATATGTAAAAATACACATAAAATAATATAAATTTGTATGAAAATATATATACAAATACACATAAAATAACATGAATTTATATAAAATTTTTATCAAAATAAATACGAATACACACAATAAAATAATGTAAATTTTTATTAAAATATATATACAAAATACACATAAAATAATGTAAATACGTAGAAAAATATATATACAAAATACACATAAAATAATGTAAACTCGTATCAAAATAAATAAACAAAATTATAATGAAAGAATGTATATTTGTAGGAAAATACATATACAAAATACAAATAACATAACTAAAATTTGTATAAAAATAAATACAAAAATACGGAAAAATAATTTAAATTTGTTTGAAAATAGATATGCAAAATACACATAAAGTTAGGCAAATTTGTATTGAAATACATATACAAAATACACATAAAATAATGTAAATCTGTATGAAAATATATAAACAAATACACATAAAATAACATAAATTTGGATAAAATATATATACAAAATATACATTAAATAATGTAAATATGGGTAAATATATATATATATATATATATATATATATATATATATATATATATATATATATATATATATATATATATATATATATATATATATACAAAATACACATAGAATAATGTTAAATCGTATCAAAATAAATAAACAGAATATCAATAAAATAATTTAAATTTGTATGAAAATAAGGATGCAAAATACCCATATAATAACGCATATATGCATAAAAAGATATATACAAAAATACACATGAAATAATTAAATTTGTATTGAAATAAATATACAAAATGCGTATACAATAAAGTAAATTTGTATTGAAATACATATTCAAAATACTCATCAATAATGTAAATTTGTATCAAAATATATATACGAATACACATAAAATAGAGTAAATTTCTATGAAAATATACATACAAAATACATATAAAATGATGTAAATAGTATAAAAATATATATACCAAATACACTTAAAATAATGTAAATTCCTATCAAAATAATCAAACAAAATTCCGATAAAACAGTATATGTGAGAAGGATATAATATATATACACAAAAAATAAAATAAAAAAATAAAATATAAAATAAATAAAAAAAATTCAATTTTTATGAAAATTGATATACAAAATACACATAAAATTAGTTAAATTTGTCTTTAAATACATGTACAAAATACACATAAAATAATGAAAATTTGTATGAAATGAAAACAAATACACATAAAATAACGTACATTTGTATTAAATATACATACAAAATACACATAGAATAATGTAAAATCGTATCAAAATAAATACACAAAATATCAATAAAATAATGTAAATTTGTATGAAAATAAAGATGCAAAATACCCATAAAATAAAGCATATTTTTATAAAAATATATAGACATAAATACACATTCAATAATTAAATTTGTAGTAAAATTAATATACAAATTGCACATACAATAAGGTAAATTTTTATTAAAAAAATATGCTAAATACACATAAAACAATGTAAATTTGTTTCAAAATATATATACGAATATACATAAAATAACGCATATTTCAATATAAATATATATACAAAATACACTTGAGATGCTGTAAATACGTATAAAAATATATATACAAAATAAACATTAAATAATGTAAATTCGTGTCAAAATAATTAAACAAAATATTAATAAAAGAATGTGTATTTGTATGAAAATAGAGATACAAAATACACACAAAATAACGTAAATTTGTATAAAACAATATACAAAAATACGCAAAAATAATTTAAATATGTTTGAAAATAAATATACAAAATACACATATAATTAGGTAAGTTTGTATTGAAATACATTTACAAAATACACATAAAATAATGTAAATTTGAATGAAAATACATAAACAAATACACTTAAAATAACGTAAATTTGAATAAAATATATATACAAAACACACATTAAGTAATGTAAATATGTATAAAAAAATATATACAAAACCCAAATAGAATAATGTAAAATCCTATCAAAATAAATACACAGAATATTTATAAAATAAAGTAAATTTGTATGAAAATAAAGGAGCAAAATACCCATAAAATAACCCATTTTTTTATAAAAATATATATACCAAAATACATATAAAAAAATACAATACAATAAAGTAAATTTATATTGAAAGAGATATGCAAAATAAATACAAAACAATGTAAAATTTGTTTCAAAATATATATACTAATACACATAAAATAACGAAGATTTTTATAAAAATATATATACAAAATACACATAAAATGAAGTAAATACGTATAAAAAAATGTAAACAAAATACACAAAATAATGTAAACTAGTATCAAAATAAATAAACAAAATACCAATAAAAAATGTGTATTTGTATAAAAATAAATATACAAAATACACATAAAATAATGTAAATTTATATAAAACTATATACAAAAATACACAAAAGTAGTTAAATTTGTATGAAAATAGATATACAAAATACACATAAAATAAACTAAATTTGAATTGAAATATATATATATATATATATATATATATATATATATATATATATATATATATATATATATCTATATATATATAAATATATAAATATATATATAAATAAATATATATATATATATATAATATATCAAATATATATATAATTTGTATATAAAATATTTATACAAATACATACATATATTAACCTAAATATGTATAAAAACACATAAACAAAATACACATTAAATAATGTAAATACGTATAAAAATATATATACAAAATACATATATAATCATGTAATTCGTATCAAAATAAATAAACAAAATACCAATAATATAATGTAAATTTGTATGAGAAAACATATAAAAAATAACGCTAATTTCATTTAAAATATATGTAAAAAACTTCACATCACATAAAGTAAATTTGCTTTAAAATATATATAAAAAACACACATTAAATAATGTAAATGCGTATAAAAAATTGTATAAAAAATACCTTTGAAATAATCTAAATTCGTATCGAATTAAATTAACAAAATACCAATAATATAATGTAGTTTTGGATGAAATATATATGAAAATACATAAAATAACAAATACAAATACAAATATACATATAAAATAATTTAAAATTGCAAATGAATATATGAAACATACATAAAATAATTTAAATTTGTATGAAATATATATTCAAATACACATAAAATAACATGAATTTGTATAAAATTTGTATCAAAATATATATATACAAAATACACATAAAATAATGGAAATTCGTATCAAAATAAATAAACAAATTGTAATAATAGAATTGTATATAAAACAAAAAAAAAAAATATATATAATATATATATATATATATATATATATATATATATATATATATATATATATATATATATATATATATATATATATATATAATACAAATAAAATAATTAAAATTTGTATAAAAATATATACAAAAATGCGCATATATAATTTAAATTTGTTTGAAAATAGATATGCAAAATACACATAAAATTAGGCAAATTTGTATTGAAATACATATCAAAACACACATAAAATAATGTAAATTTGTATGAAAATATATAAACAAATACACATAAAATAACGAACATTTTGATAAAATATACATACAAAATATACATCAAATGATGTAAATATGTATAAAAATATATATACAAAATACACATAGAATAATGTTAAATCGTATCAAAATAAATAAACAGAATATCAATAAAATAATGTAAATTTGTAAGAAAATAAAGATGCAAAATACTCATATAATAACGCATATTTGTACAAAAAATATATATAGAAAAAAACATGCAAAAGAATTAAATTTGTATTATAATAAATATACAAAATGCACATACAATAAAGTATATTTGTATTGAAATAGATATGCAAAATACACATCAATAATGTAAATTTGTATCAAAATATATTTACGAATATTCATAAAATAGAGTAAATTTCTATGAAAATATACAAACAAAATACATAAAAAATGAAGTAAATAAGAATAAAAACATAATATTAATATTATATACTAAATATACCTCAAATAATGTAAATTAGTATCAAAATAAATAAACAAAATTTCGATAAAAGAACGTATATTTGTAGGAAAATAAATATACAAAATACACATAAAATAAAGAAAATTAATATAAAAATATATACAAAAATACACAAAAATAATTTCAATTTGTATGAAAATAGATATACAAAATACACATTTAATTAGTTAAATTTGTAGATAAATACATGTACAGAATACACATAAAATAATGTAAATTTGTATGAAATGAAAAAAAATACACATAAAGTAACGTACATTTGTATGAAATATATATTCAAAATACACATAGAATAATGTAAAATCCTATCAAAATAAATACACAGAATAACAATAAAATTATGTAATTTTGTATGAAAATAAAGATTCAAAATACCTATAAAATAAAGCATATTTTTATAAAAATATATATACAAAAATACACATAGAATATTTAAATTTGTATTAAAATTAATATACAAAATGCACGTACAATAAAGTAAATTTGTATTGAAAAAATATGCAAAATGCACATAAAACAATGTATATTTGTTTCAAAATACATATAAGAATACACATAAAATAACGTATATTTCTATAGAAATATATATACAAAATACACATAAAATGAAGTAAATACGTATAAAAATATATATACACATACTCATTAAATAATGTAAATTCGCATCAAAATAAATAAACAAAATATCAATAAAAGAATGTGTATTTGTATGAAAATAGATATACAAAATGCACATAAAATATTGTAAATTTGTATAAAACTCTATACAAAAATACACAAAAAATAGTTTTAATTTGTATAAAAATATATATACAAAATACCCATAAAATTAGGTAAATTTCTATTGAAATACATATACAAAATACACATAAAATAATGTAAATTTGAATGAAAATATATAAACAAATACACTTAAAATAACGTAAATTTGTATGAAATATATATAGAAAATACACATTAAATATTTATTTTATGTGTATATTTTTGTGTTAATAAATACGTAAATACGTGAAAAATACGTGAAAATATATATACAAAATACACATAAAATAATGTAAACTCGTATCAAAATAAATAAACAAAATTATAATAAAAGAATGTATATTTGTAGGAAAATATATATACAAAATACAAATAAAATAACTAAAATTTGTATAAAAATAAATACAAAAATACACTAAAATAAATTAAATTTGTTTGAAAATAGATATGCAAAATACATATAAAGTTAGGCAAATTTGTATTGAAGTACATATACAAAATACACATAAAATAATGTAAATTTGTATGAAAATATATAAACAAATACACATAAAATAACGTAAATTTGGATAAAATATATATACAAAATATACATTGAATAATGTAAATGTATAAATATATATACAAAATACACATAGAATAATGTTAAATCGTATCAAAATAAATAAGCAGAATATCAATAAAATAATTTAAATTTGTATGAAAATAAAGATGCAAAATACCCATATAAAAACGCATATATGCATAAAAATATATATACAAAAATACACATGAAATAATTAAATTTGTATTGAAATAAATATACAAAATGCATTTACAATAAAGTAAATTTGTATTGAAATACATATGCAAAATACACATCAATTATGTAAATTGTATCAAAATATGTATACGAATACACATAAAATAGAGTAAATTTCTATGAAAATATACATACAACATACATATAAAATGATGTAAATAGTATAAAATATATATACGAAATACACCTAAAATAATGTAAATTCGTATCAAAATAAACAAACAAAACTTTGATAAAAGAACGTATATTTGTAGGAAAATAAATATACAAAATATACATAAAAAAATGTCAATTTATATAAAAATATATACAAAAAAAAATCAATTTTTATGAAAATTGATATACAAAATACACATATAATTAGTTAAATTTGTCTTTAAATACATGTACAAAATACACATAAAATAATGAAAATTTGTATGAAATGAAAACAAATACACAAAATAACGTACATTTGTATTAAATATATATACAAAATCGTTTCAAAATAAATACACAAAATATCAATAAAATAATGTAAATTTGTATGAATATAAAGATGCAAAATACCCATAAAATAAAGCATATTTTTATAAAAATACATATACATAAATACACATAATACCAATGAAATAATGGATTTTTTATGAGAAAACATATACAAAATACACATAAAATAACGCAAATTTCTTTAAAAATATATGTACAAAAATGCACATAAAATAAAGTAAATTTGCATAAAAATATATATACAAAACACACATTAAATAATGTAAATCCGTATATGTATACTAAATACCTATCAATTAATCTAAATTCGTATCGAGTTAGATTAACCAAATACCTATAAAATAATGAAATTTTGGATGAAAATATATATAGAAAATACACATAAAATAATTTAAATACAAATACATATATACACAAAATAATTTAAAATTGAATGAAATTAATACACAAAATAAACATAAAATAAGGTAAATTTGTAATGAAATATATGTACAAAATACACATAAAATAATGTAAATTTGTATAAAAATATATATACAAATACACATAAAATAACATGAATTTGTATAAAAATATATTTTCAAAATAAACATTAAATAATGTAAATGCGTATAAAAATATAAATACAAAGTACATATAAAATAATGTTAATTCGTATCAAAATAAATCAACAAAATACCAATAAAATAATATATATTTGAATGAAAATAAATTTACAAAATACACATAACATAAGTAAAATTTTTATTAAAATATATTCAAAAATACCCAGAAATAATTTGAATTTACATGAAAATAGAAATACAAAATACATATAAAACTGGAGTAAATTTCATTAGAAATATATATATATATATATATATATATATATATATATATATATATATATATATATATATATATATATATATATATATATATATATATATATATATATATATATATACTGTATATATATAAAATACCCATAAAATATTGTAAATTTGTGTCAAAATATATCAACAAATACACAAAAAAATCGTAAATTTGTATAAAATATATATACAAAATACACATTAAATAATGGAAAAGCGTATAAAAATAGATATATACAAAATACGCATAGAATAATGTAAAATCGTATCAAAATAAATGAACAGAATATCAATAAAATAATATAAATTTCTATGAAAATAAAGATGCAAAATACCCATAAAATAACGCATATTTGTATAAAAATATATATACAAAAATACACATAAAATAATTAAATTTGTATTAAAATACATATGCAAAATGCACATACAATAAGATAAATTTGTATTGAAATAGATATGCAAAATACACATCAAATAATCTAATACACATAAAATGATGTAAATACGAATAAAAATATATATACAAAATACACGTAAAATAATGTAAATTCGTATCAAATTCAATAAACTAAATTTCAATAAAAGAATGTATATATGTAGGAAAATAAATATACAAAATAATATATAAAATAGCTAACATTTGTATAAAAATACATGCAAAAATACACAAAAATAGTTTCAATTTGTATGAAAATACAAATACAAAATACACATAAAATCAGATAAATTTGTATTGAAATACATATAAAAAATACACATAAAATAATGTAAATTTGTATGAAAATATATAAACAAATAGACATAAAATAAAGTATATAAGTTTAAAATATATAGAAAATGCACAGTAAATAATATAAATATGTAAAATAAAATATATACAAAACACACAGAAAAATGTTAAATCGTATCAAAATAAATGCAGAATATCAATAAAATAATGTAAAATTGTAAGAAAATAAAGATGCAAAATAATCATATAAAAAGCATATTTTTATGAAAATATATACAAAAATACATATCAAATAGTTAAATTTGTATGAAAATATATATACAAAAATACATACAATATGATAAATTTGTATTGAAATAGATATGCAAAACACACATCAAACAATGTAAATTTGTTGCAAAATATATATACGAATAAACATAAAAAAACGTAAATTTCTATTAAAATATATATAAAAAATACACATAAAATGATGTAAATACGTATAAAATATATATACAAAATGCACATAAAATAATGTAAATTCGTACCAAAATAAATAAACAAAATACCACTTGGAGAATGTGAATTTGTATGAAATTAAATAAACCAAATACACATAAAATAACGTAAATTTGTATAAAACTATATACAAAAATACATGAAAGTAATTTAAATTTGTATGAAAATAGATATACAAAATGTGTATAAAATAAAATAAATTTGTATTGAAATATATATAAAAATACATAAAATAATGTATATTTTATCAAAATAATTAAACAAATACGCATAAAATAACGTAAATTTGTTTTAAAATATATATAAATATACAAATATACATAAAATAACGTAAATTTGTATAAAACTCAATACAAAATACACAATAAATAATTTAAATTTGTATGAAAATTAATATACAAAATACACATAAATTAGGTAAATTTGTATTGAAATACATATACAAAATACACATAAATAATGTAAATTTGAATAAAATATATAAACAAATACACTTAAAATAACGTAAATTTGTTTGAAATATATATACAAAATACACATCAAATAATGTAAATATATATTAAAAAATAAATACAAAAGACAAATAGAATAATGTTAAATAGTATCAAAATAAATATACAGAATATTAATAAAATAATGTAAATTTGAAAGAAAATAAAGATGCAAAATATCCATAAAACAACGCATTTTTTATGAAAATATATATACCAAAATACACATAAAATATTTAAATATGTATTACAATAAATATACAAAATGCACATACAATAAGGTAAATTTGTATTGTTTGTATTTAGGTTATTTTATATGTATTTTCTATATATATTTTCATCCAAAATTACATTATTTTATTGGTATTTTCTTAATTTAATTCGATGCGAGTTTAGATTATTTCATAGGTATTTTGTATACATATTTTTTTACTCATTTACATTATCTAATGTGTGTTTTGTATATATAATTTATTCCTTTATGCATTTTTTGTATATATTTTTAAAGAAATTTGCGTTCTTTGACGTGGATTTTGTATATGTTTTCTCACACCAATGTACATTATTTTATTGGTATTTTGTTTATTTATTTTGATACGAATTACATGATTATATGTGTATTTTGTACATATTTTTTTATACGTATTTACATTATTAAATGTGTATTTTGTTCATATTTTTTTTTAAACTACGTTATTATATGTGTATTTGTATGAATATTTTGATTCAAATTTACATTATTATATGTATTTTGTATATATATTTCAATTCATATTTAGCTTACATTTTTATAAAATATATATACAAAATACACATGGAATAATGTAAAATTGTATCAAAATAAATACACAGAATGTCAATAAAATAATAAAAATTTGTATGAAAATAAAGATGCAAAATACCCATAAAATAAAGCATATTTTAATAAAAATACATATACAAAAATACACATAGAATAATTAAATTTATATTAAAATTAATATACAAAATGAACAAACAATATAGTAAATTTATATTGAAATAGATATGCAAAACACACATAAAACAAGGTAAATTTATTTCAAAATATATATACGAATACACATAAAAAAACGTTATTTTCTAAAAAAATTAATATAAAAAATACAATCAAAAATACACAAAAATAATTTAAATTTGTATGAAAATAAATATACAAAATACACATAAAATTAGGTAAATTTGTATTAAAATACATGTACAAAATACACATAAAATAATGTAAATTTGAATGAAAATATATAAAAAAATACAGTTTAAATAACGTAAATTTGTATAAAATATATATACAAAATACACATTAAATAATGCAAATATGAATGAAAAAAATATATACAAAACACAAAAAGAATAGGGTAAAATCGTATCAAAATAAATACTCAGAATACTAATAAAATAATGTAAAAATGTATGAAAATAAAGATGCAAAATACCCATAAAATAACGCATTTTTTAGAAAATATATATATACCAAAATACACATAAAATATTTAAATTTGTATTAAAATAAATATACAAAATGCACATTCATTAAGGTAAATTTGTATTGAAATAGATATTCAAAATACATATAAAACTATGTAAATTTGTTAAAAATATACATACGAACACAGAAAATAACGTAGATTTCTATAAAAATATATATAAAAAATACACATAAAATTAAGTAAATACGTATAAAAAATATATACAAAATACACATCTAAATTTGTATGAAGATATTTATACAAATACACATAAAATAACATGAATTTGTATAAAATTTATATCAAAATATATACGAATACACACAAGAAAATAGAGTAAATTTTTATGAAAATGTATAAACAAAATACACATAAAATAATTTAAATACGTAGAAAAGTATATATACAAAATACACATAAAATCATGTAAATTCGTATCAAAATAAATAAACAAAATTCCAATAAAAGAATGTATATTTGTAGGAAAATATATATACAAATTACAAATAAAATATCTGAAATTTGTATAAAAATATATACAAAAATACACAAAAATAGTGTAAATTAGTTTGAAAATAGATATGCAAAATAAACATAAAATTAGGCAAATTTTTATTAAAATACATATACAAAATACACATAAAAAAATGTAAATTTGTATGAAAATAAATTAACAAATACACATAAAACAACGTAAATTTGGAAAAAATATATATACAAAATAAACATTAAATAATGTAAATATGTTTAAAAAATATATATATATATATATATATATATATATATATATATATATATATATATATATATATATATATATATATATATATATACAAAATACACATGGAATAATGTTAAATCGTATCAAAATAAATAAACAAAATATCAATAAAATAATGTAAATTTGTATGAAAATAAAGATGCAAAATACCCATATAATAACGCATAAAAATATATATAATAAAATACACATAAATTAGTTTAATTTGTATTAAAATAAATATACAAAATGCACGTACAATAAAGTAAATTTGTATTAAGATAGATATGCAAAATACACATATATAATGTAAATTTGTATCAAAAGATATATACGAATACACATAAAATAGAGTAAATTTCTATGAAAATATGCATACAAAATACATATAAAATTATGGAAATAAATATAAAAATATATATACCAAATACCCCTAAAATAATGTAAACTCGTATCAAAATAAATAAACAAAATTCCGATAAAAGAAAGTATATTTGTAGGAAAATAAATATACAAAATACATATAAAATAGCGAAAATTTGTAGAAAAATATATACAAAAAAACACAAAAATAATTTCAATTTGTATGAAAATAGATATACAAAATACACATATAATTAGTTAAATTTGTATTTAAATACATATACAAAATACACATAAAATAATGTAAATTTGTATGAAATGAAAACAAATACACATAAAATAACATACATTTGTATAAAATATATATACAAAATACACATAGAATAATGTAAAATCGTATAAAAAAAAATACACAGAGTATCAATAAAATAATGTAAATTTGTATGAAAATAAAGATGCAAAATACCCATAAAATAAAGTATATTTTTATAAAAATACATATACAAAAATACACATAGAATAATTAAATTTGTATTAAAATTAATATACAAAATGCACATACAATAAGGTAAATTTGAATTGAAAAAATATGAAAATACATAAAACAGAGTAAATTTGTTTCAAAATATATACGAACACATAAAATAACGTAGATTTCTATAGAAATATATATACAAAATACACATGAAATGATGTAAATACGTATAAAAATATATATACAAAATACACATTAAATAATGTAAATTCGCGTCAAAATAAATAAACAAAATATCGATAAAAGAATGTGTATTTGTATGAAAATAGATATACAAAATACACATAAAATAAGCTAAATTTATATAAAAATATATACAAAAATACACAAAAATTATTTAAACTTGTATGAAAATAAATATACAAAATACACATAAAATTAGGTAAATTTGTGATGAAATAGGTATACAAAATACACATAAAATAATGTAAATTTGAATGAAAATACATAAACAAATACACTTAAAATAACGTAAATTTGTATAAAATATATATATATCTATATATATATATATATATATATATATATATATATATATATATATATATATATATATATATATAGATATATATATATATATATATATATATATATATAATATAGATATGTATAAAAAAATATATACAAAATACAAATAGAATAATGTAAAATCGTATCAGAATAAATACACAGAATATTAATAAAATAATGTAAATTTGTTTGAAAATAAAGAAGAAAAATACCCATAAAATAACGAATTTAAAAAAAAAAGATATACCAAAATACACATAGAAAATTTAATTTTGTATTAAAATAAATATACAAAATACACATACACTAATTTAAATTTGTATTGAAATAGATATGCAAAATACATATAAAACAATGTAAATTTGTTTCAAAATATATATACAAATACACATAAAATAACGTAGATTTCTATGAAAATATATATACAAAATACACATAAAATGAAGTAAATACGCATAAAAAATGTATTCAAAATACACATAAAATAATGTAAATTCGTATCAAAATAAATAAACAAAATACCAATAAAAGAATGTGTATTTGTATGAAAATAAATATAAAAAATACGAATAAAATAATATAAATTTATATAATACTATATACAAAAATACACACAAGTAATTAAATTTGTATGGAAATAGATATACAAAATACACACAAAATAAGCTAAATTTGAATTGAAATATATATACAAAATACATAAAATAAATCAAATTTGAATCAAAAATTTTATAGAAATACACATAATAACGTAAATATGTATAAAAATATATAAACAAAATACACATTAAATAATGTAAATACGTATAAAAAATATATACAAAATACACATTTAATAATGTTATTCGTATGAAAATAAATAAACAAAATACCAATAAAATAATGTAAATTTGTATGCGAAAACATATTCAAAATACACATAAAATAACGTAAAATTTTATAAAAATATATGTACAGAAATGCACATAAAATAAATATGCATAAAAATATATACAAAAAACACATTAAATAATGTAAATGAGTATAAAAATATGTATACAAAATACCTATGAAATAATCTAAATTCGTATCGAATTAAATTAAGAAAATACCAATAAAATATTGTAATTTTGAGTGAAAATATATATATAAAATACATATATAATAACCTAAATACAGTTACAAATATACACATAAAATAATTTAAAATTTAATGAAATAGATATATAAAAAAAACATAAAAAGGTAAATTAATAATGAAATGAATGTAAAAATACACATAAAATAATAAAAATTAGTATGAAAATATATATACAAATTCACATAAAAAAACATGAATTTGTATAAAATTAGTATCAAAATATATACGAATACTCACAATAAAATGACGTAATTTTTTATGAAAATGTATATACAAAATACACATAAAATAATTTAAATATGTAGAACATGATATATACAAAATACACATAAAATAATGTAAATTCGTATCAAAATAAATGAACAAAACTCTAATAAAAGAATGTATATTTGTAGGAAAATATATATACAAAATACAAATAAAAGAACTAAAATTTGTATGAAAATATATACAAAAAAACACAAAAATAAATTGTTTTTTTTTTAAATAGATATGCAAAATACACATAAAATTAGGAAAATTTGTATTGAAATACGTATACAAAATACACAGAAAATAAAGTAAGTGTTTGAAAATACATAAACAAATACACATAAAATAACATAAATTTGGATAATATATATATATATATATATATATATATATATATATATATATATATATATATATATATATATATATATATATATATATATATATATATATATATATATATATATATATATATATATATATATATATATATATATATATATATACAAAATAAACATTAAATAATGTAAATATGTATAAAAAAATACAAAATACACAAAAATAGATATGCAAAATACATATCAACAATGTAAATTTGTTTCAAAATATATATACGAATACACATAAAATAAGGTAGATTTCTATAAAAATATATATACAAAATACACATAAAATTAAGTAAATACGTATAAAAAAATGTATACAAAATGCACATAAAATAATGAAAATTCGTATCAAAATAAATAAACAAAATACCAATACAGGAATGTGTATTTGTATAAATATAAAAATACAAAATACACATTAAATAACGTAAATTTGTATAAAACTATACACAAAAATACACAGAAGTAACTAAATTTGTATGAGAATAGATATACAAAATACACATAAAATAAGCTAAATTTGAATTCAAATATATATACAAAGTATATCAAATAATGTAAATTTGTATCAAAATATTTATAAAAATACACATATAATAAAGTGGATTTGTATAAAAATATATAAACAAAATACTCATTAAATAATCTAAAAACGTGTATGAATTTTGTACCAAATACACATATAATAATGTAATTCGTATCAAAATAAATAAACAAAATACCAATAATATAATGTAAATTTGTATGAGAAAACATATACAAAATACACATAAAATAACGCAAATTTCTATAAAAATATATGTGCAAAAATGCACATAAAATAAAGTAAATTTGCATAAAATATATATACAAAACACACATTAAATAATGTACATGCGTATAAAAATATGTATACAAAATACCAATTAAATAATCTAAATTTGAATCGAATCAAATTAACAAAATACAAAAAAAATAATGGAATTTTGGATGAACAAATATATAGAAAATACAAATAAAATAACCTAAATACAAATATAAATATACACATGAAATAATTTAAAATTGAATGAAATAAATATACAAAATAAACATAAATAAGGTAAATTTGTAATGAAATATATGTGCAAAATACACATAAAATAATATAAATTTGTATGAAAATATATATACAAATACACATAAAATAACATGAATTAGTATAAAAATATATATTCAAAATAAACATTAAATAATGTATAAAAATATATACAAAGTACATATAAAATAATGGAAATTCTTATCAAAATAAATCAACAAAATACCAATAAAATAATATATATTTGAATGAAAATAAATTTACAAAATAAACATAACATAAGTAAAATTTGTATAAAAATATATAAAAAATACCCAGAAATAATTTCAATTTGTATGAAAATAGATATACAAAATACACATAAAACTAGGTAAATTTCTTTTGAAATATATATACAAAATACCCATAAGATATTGTAAATTTTTGTCAACATATATCAACAAATACACGTAACGTAACGTAACGTAACGAAACGTAAATTTGTATAAAATATATATACAAAATACACATTAAATTAAGGAAAAATGTATAAAAAAATATATACAAAATACACATAGAATAATGTAAAATCGTATCAAAATAAATGAACAGAATATCAATAAAATAATGTAAATTTCTAAGAAAATAAAGATGCAAAATACCCATAAAATAACGCATATTTGTATAAAAATATACATACAAAAATACACATGAAATAAGTAAATTTGTAGTAAAATAAATATACAAAATGCACACGAATACTTATAAAATAGAGTAAATTTCTATGAAAATATTCATACAAAATACATATAAAATTATGTAAATAAGTATAAAAATATATATACCAAATATACCTCAAATAATGTAAATTCGTATCAAAATAAATAAAGAAAATTCCGATAAAAGAACGTATATTTGTAGGAAAATAAATATACAAAATACACATTTAAATACATGTACAAAATACACATAAAATAATGAAAATTTGTATGAAATGAAAACAAATACACATAAAGTAACGTATATTTGTATAAAATATATATACAAAATACACATAGAATAATGAAAAATCGAATTAAAATAAATAATAAATGAATAAAATAATGTAAATTTGTATGAAAATAAAGATGCAAAATACTCATAAAATAATTAAATTTGTATTAATATTAACATAAAAAATGCACATACATGTAAATTTGAATGAAAATATATAAACAAATACACTTAAAATAACGTAAATTTGTATAAAATATATATGCAAGATACACATTAAATAATGTAAATGTGTATAAAAAAATATATACAAAAAAGAAATAGAATAATGTAAAATCGTATCAAAATAAATACACAGAATATCAATAATAAAATGTAAATTTGTATGAAAAGAAAGATGCAAAAGTCCCATAAAATAGCGCATTTTTTATAAAAATATATATACCAAATATTTAAATTTGTATTGAAATAAATATACAAAATGCATATACAGTAAGGTAAATTTGTATTGAAAGAGATATTCAAAAATACATATAAAACAATGTAAATTTGTTTCCAAAATATATATATGAATACACATAAAATAACGTAGATTTCTATGAAATATATATACAAAATACATATGAAATTATAAATACGTATAAAAATATATATACAAAATACATATTAAATAATGTCAAAATAAATAAAATATAATAATGTATTTGTATAAAATATATATATATATATATATGCAAGATACGCATTAAATAATGTAAATATGTATAAAAATGTATATACAAAAAACAAATAGAATAATGTAATATCGTATCAAAATAAATACACCGAATATTAATAAAATAATGTAAATTTGTTTGAAAATAAAGATGCAAAATTTCCATAAAATAGCGCATTTCTTATAAAAATATATATACCAAAATACACATAAAATATTTAAATTTGTATTGAAATAAATATACAAAATGCACATACAATAAGGTAAATTTGTATTGAAAGAGATTTGGAAAAATACATATAAAACAGTGTAAATTTGTTTCAAAATATATATACGAATACAAATAAAATAACGTAGATTTCTATAAAAATATATATATAAAACACCTAAAATTCAGTAAATGTAAATTTGTTTCAAAATATATATACGAATACAAATAAAATAACGTAGATTTCTATAAAAATATATATACAAAATACACATTAAATTAAGTAAATACGTATAAAAAAATGTATACAAAATACACATAAAATAATGTAAATTCGAATTAAAATAAATAAACAAAATACCAATAAAAGAATGTGTATTTGGATAAATATAAATATACAAAATACACATACAAAATAAACATAAAATAAGGTAGATTTGTAATAAAATATATGTACAAAATACACATAAAATAATGTAAATTTATATGAAAATATATATACAAATACACATAAAATACCATTAATTTGAATAAAAATATATATTTAAAATAAATATTAAATTATATAAATGCGTATAAAAATATATATACAAAATACATATAAAATAATGTAAATTCGTATCAATATAAATCAACAAAACACCAATAAAATAGTATATATTTGAATGAAAATAAATTTACAAAATACAAATAACATAACTAAAATTTATATTAAAATATACAAAAATACATAGAAATAATCTGATTTTGTATGAAAAATAGATATACAAAATACACATAAAACTAGGTAAATTTCTTTTGAAATGTATATACAAAATACCCATAAAATATTGTAAATTTGTGTCAAAATATATAAACAAATACACATAAAATAACGTAAATTCGTATGAAAAATATATACAAAATACACTTAGAATAATGTCAATTCGTATCAAAATGAATGAGCAGAATATCAATAAAATAATGTAAATTTGTATGCAAGAAAAGATGCAAAATACCCATAAAATAAAGAAAATGTTTATAAAAATACTGATACAAAAATACACATCGAATAATTAAATTTGTATTAAAATTAATATACAAAATGAGTGTATAATAAGGTAAATTTGTATTGAAAAAATATGCAACATACACGTTTACTCATACAAATTTATATATTTTTTTGGTATTTTGTTTATTTATTTTGATACGAATTACATGATTATATGTATTTTGTATACATATTTTATACGTATTTACATTATTTAATGTGTATTTTGTTTATATATTTTCATACAAATTTACGTTATTATATGTGTATTTGTATAAATATTTTGATACAAATTTACTTTATTTCAAGTATTTTGCATATATATTTCAATTCAATTTGATCTGATTTTGTTTGTATTGTGTCTATCTCTCTTCATACTAATTTAATTACTTCTGTGTATTATTGTATATAGTTTTATATAAATTTACGTTATTTTATTTGTATATTTACATTTATACAAATACACATTCTTTTATTGGTTGTTTATTTATTTTCATACGAATTTACATTATTTTATGTGTATTTTATACATTTTATACTTTTTCTTCATTTTATGTATTTTGTATATATATTTTTATAGAAATCTACGTTATTTTATGTGTATTCGTATATATATTTTGAAAACAATTTATAGTCTTATATGTATTTTGTGCATATGTATTTCAATACAAATTTACCTTATTGTATGTTTTTGTATATTTATTTTAATAAAATTTAATTTTTTATGCGTATTTTGGTATATATTTTATAAATAAAAAATGTGTCATTTTTGGGTATTTTGTTCTTTATTTTCATACAAATTTACATTATTTTATTAATATTCTGTGTATTTATTTTGATTTTACATTATTTTATTTGCTTTGTATATATATTTTATAGAAATTTACGTTATTTTAAGTGTATTTTTTTATGTATTTTCATTCAATAATAATTATTATTTTATGAGTATTTTGTATATGTATATCAATAAAAATTTACCTAATTTTATGTGTATTTTGTATATTTATTTTCAAACAAATTTAAAATTTTGTGTATTTTTATATAGTTTGATTCAAATTTAGGTTATTTTATGTGTATTTTGTATATCTATTTTTATACAAATACACATTCTTTTATTGATATTTGTAAATACACATAAAATTAGGTAAATTTGTATTGAAATACATATACAAAATACACTTTAAATAATGTAAATTTGAATGAAAATATATAAACAAATACATTTAAAATAACGTAAATTTGTATAAAATATATATAAAAAATACACATTAAATAATGTAAATATGTAAAAAATCGTATGAAAATATATACACAGAATATTAATAAAATAATGTAAATTTGTATGAAAATTAAGATGAAAAACACTTATAAAATAACGCATTTTTTTAAAAATTATATATACCAAAAAACACATAAAATATTTGAATTTGTATCAAAATAAATATACAAAATGCACATTCAATAAGGTAAATTTGTATTGAAATAGATATGCAAAATACATATAAAACATTGTAAATTTGTTTCAAAATATATATACGAATACACATAAAATAACGTAGATTTCTATAAAAAATATATATACAAAATACGCATAAAATTAAGTAAATACGTATAAAAATGTATACAAAATAAAAATAAAATAATGTAAATTCGTATAAATATAAATAAACAAAATACCAATAAAAGAATGTGTATTTGTATAAATATAAATATACAAAATGCACATAAAATAACGTAAATTTATATAAAACTATATACAAAAATACACAGAAGTAATTAAATTTGTATGAAAATAGATATACAAAATACACACAAAATAAGCTAAATTTGAATTGAAATATATATACAAAATACATAAAATAAAGTAAATTTGTATGAAAATACTTATGAAAATACATATAAATATATATATATATATATATATATATATATATATATATATATATATATATATATATATATATATATATATATATATATATATATATATATATATATATATATATATATATATATATATATATATATATATATATATGAATTTGTATAAAATTTGTATCAAATTATATACGAATACACACAATAAAATAACGTAAATTTTTATGAAAATGTATATATAAAATACACATAAAATAATTTAAATACGTTGAAAAATATATATACAAAATACACATAAAATAACTAAAATTTGTATTAAAATATATACAAAAATACACAAAAATAATTTAAATTTGTTAGAAAATAGATATTCAAAATACACATAAAGTTAGGCAAATTTGAATTGAAATACATATACAAAGCTCACATAAAATAATGTAAATTTGTATGAAAATATATAAACAAATACACATAAAATAACGTAAATTTGGAAAAAAATATATATACAAAATATTTTAAATATGTATAAAAATATATTATATTATATATATTTTTATTGAAATTTGCGTTATTTAAGTGTATTTTGTATTTTTTCATACAAATTTACATTATTTATTGGTATTTTGCCTATTTATTTTATACGAATTACATGATTATTTGTGTATTTTGTACGTATTTACATTAATTAATGTGTATTTTGTTTATATATTTTTATACAAATTTACGTTATTATATGTGTATTTTTATAAGTATTTTGATACAAATTACATTATTTTATGTATTTTGTATATATATTTCAATTCAAATTTAGCTTATTTTATGTGTATTTTGTATATCTATTTTAATACAAATTTAATTACTTCTATGTATTTTTGTATATAGTTTTATATAAATTTACGTTATTTTATGTGTATTTTGTATATTTATATTTATAGAAACACACATTCTTTTATTAGTATTTTGTTTATTTATTTTGATACGAGTTTACATTATTTTATGTGTATTTTGTATACATTTTTTATACGTATTTACTTAATTATATGTGTATTTTGTATATATATTTTTATAGAAATCTACGTTGTTTTATGTGTATTCCTTTATATATTTTGAAACAAATTTACATTGTTTTATATATATTTTGAGTATCTATTTCAATACAAATTTACCTTATTGTATGTGCATTTTATATGCTTATTTTAATACAAAATCAAATATTTTATGTGTTTTCGTATATATGGGTATTTTGCATCTAAATTTTCATACAAATTTATATTATTTTATTAATATTTTGTGTATTTATTTTGATACGATTTTACATTATTCTATTTGTGTTTTGTATCTATTTTTTTTATACATATCTACATTATTTAATGTGTATTTGTATATAAATTTGATACAAATTTACGTTATTTTTAGTGTATATGTTTATATATTTTCATTCAAATTTACATTATTTTATGTGTATTTTGTATATGTATCTCAAAACAAAATTACCTAATTTTATGTGTTTTTTGTATATTTATTTTCATACAAGTTTAAATTATTTTTGTGTATTTTTGTATATAGTTTTATACAAATTTAGGTTATTTTATTTGTAATTTGTATATCTATTTTCATACAAATACACATTCTTTTCATGATATTTTGTTTATTTATTTTTACACGAATTTACATTATTTAATGTGTATTTTGTATATATATTTTTATACGTATTTACATCATTTCATGTGTATTTTGTATATATATTTCTATAGAAATCTACGTTATTTTATGTGTATTCGTATATATATTTTGAAACAAATTTACATTGTTTTATGTGTATTTTGCATATTTATTCAATACAAATTTACCTTATTGTATGTGCATTCTGTATATTAATTTTAATACAAATTTGATTATTCTATGTTTATTTTTGTATATTTATTTTTATAAAAATATGCTTTATTTTATGGCTATTTTCTATATATATTTTCATCCAAAATTACATTATTTTATAGGTATTTTCTTAATTTAAATCGATACGAATTTAGATTATTTCATAGGTATTTTGTATAAATATTTTTATACTCATTTACATTATCTAATCTGTGTTTTGTATATATATTTTTATGCAAATTTATTTGATGTGCATTTTTGTACTTATATTTTAATAGAAATTTGCGTTATTTTATGTGTTTTTTGTATTTGTTTTCTCATACAAATTTATATTATTTTATGGGTATTTTGTTTATTTATTTTGATACGAATTATATGATTATATGTTTATTTTGTATATATTTTTTATACGTATTTACATTATTTAATGTGTATTTTGTTTATATATTTTTATACAAATTTACGTTCTTATAATTATGTGTATTTGTATAAATATTTTGATACAAATTTACTTTATTTTATGTATTTTGTATATATATTTCAATTCAAATTTAGCTTATATTGTGTGTATTTTGTATATCTATTTTCATACAAATTTAACTACTCTGTATTTTTGTATATAGTTTTATATAAATTTACGTTATTTTGTGTGTATTTTGTATATTTATATTAATACAAATACACTTTTTTTATTGGTATATTGTTTATTTATTTTGATACGAATTTACATTAAATTATGTGTATTTTGTATACATTTTTTATACGTATTTACCTAATTTTTTGTGTATTTTGTATATATATTTTTATAGAAATCTACGTTATTTTATGTGTATTCGTATATATATTTTGAAACAAATTTACATTTTTTTTATATGTATTTTGCATATCTATTTTAATACAAATTTACTTTATTGTATGTGTATTTTGTATATTTATTTTGATACAAATTTAAATTTTTTATGTGTATATTTGTATATATATTTTTATATTTATTGGGTATTTTGCTTCTTTATTTTCATACAAATTTACATTATTTTATTAAGATTCTGTGTATTTATTTTGATACGATATTACATTATTCAATTTGTGTTTTGTATATATTTACATTATTTAATTTTTATTTTGTATATATATTTTATACAAATTTACGTTATTTAAGTGTATTTATTTATGTATTTTTATTCAAATTTACATTATTTTATGTGTATTTTGTATTTGTATTTCATTACAAATTTAGCAAGTTTTATGTGTATTTTGTATATTTATTTTCATACAAATTTAAACTAATTTTGTGTTTTTTTGTATATAGTTTTATATAATTTTAGGTTATTTTATGTGTATTTTGTATTGCTATTTTCATACAAATACGCATTCTTTTGTTGATATTTTGTCTATTTATTTTACATAAAATGAAGTAAATACGTATAAAAAAATGTATACAAAATACACATAAAATAATGTAAATTCGTATCAAAATAAATAAACAAAATACCAATAAAAGAATGTGTATATGTATAAATATAAATATACAAAATACACATAAAATAACGTAAATTTATATAAAACTATATACAAAAATACACAAAAGTAGTTAAATTTGTATGAAAAGTTTGAATTGAAATATATATATACAAAATACATCAAAATAATGTACATTTGTATCAAAATATTTATACAAATACACATATAATAACGTAAATTTCTATAAAAACACATAAACAAAATACACATTAAATAATGTAGATACGTATAAAAAAATATGTACAAAATACACATATAATCATGTAATTCGTATCAAAATAAATAAACAAAATACCAATAATATAATGTAAATTTGTATGAAAAAACATATACAAAATACACATAAAATAACGCTAATTTCTTTAAAAATATATGTACAAAAATGCACATAAAATAAGGTAAATTTCCATAAATATATATATATATATATATATATATATATATATATATATATATATATATATATATATATATATATATATATATATATATATATATATACAAAACACACATTAAATAATGTAAATGCGTATAAAAACATGTATACAAAATACCTTTGAAATAATCTAAATTCGTATCGAATTAAATTAACAAAATACCCATAAAATAATGTAATTTTGGATGAAAATATATATAAAAAATACACATAAAATAACCTAAATACAAATACAAATATACACATAAAATAATTTAAAATTGCATGAAATGATTATATAAAATAAACATGAAATAAAGTAAATTTGTAATAAAATATAGTAAAAATACATATAAAATAATGTAAATTTTCATGAAAATATATAATCAAATACACATAAAATAACATGAATTTGTATAAAATTTGTATCAAAATAATACAAACAAATATATACACAATAAAATAACGTAAATTTTTATGAAAATATATATACAAAATACACATAAATAATGTAAATTCGTATCAACATATATCAACAAAATTCAATAAAGGAATGTATATTTGTAGGAAAATATATATACAAAATACAAATAAAATAACTAAAATGTATAAAAATATATACAAAAATACACAAAAATAATTTAAATTTGTTTGAAAATAGGTATGCAAAAAACGCATAAAATTAGGCAAATTTGTATTGAAATACATATACAAAACACACATAAAACAATGTAAATTTGTATGAAAATATATCAACATATATACATAAAATAACGTATATTTGGATAAAATATATATACAAAATATACATTAAATAATGTAAATATGTATAAAAATATATATACAAAATACACATAGAATAATGTTAAATCGTATCAAAATAAATAAATAGAATATCAATAAAATAATTTAAATTTATATGAAAATAAAGATGCAAAATACCCATATAATAACGCATATATGCATAAAAATGTATATACAAAAATACACATGAAATAATTAAATTTGTATTGAAATAAATATACAAAATGCATATACAATAAAGTAAATTTGTAGTGAAATACATATGCAAAATACACATCAATAATGTAAATTGTATTAAAATATATATACGAATACACATAAAATAGAGTAAATTTCTATGAAAATATATATATACAAAATACATATAAAATGATGTAAATAGTATAAAAATATATATACGAAATAAACCTTAAATAATGTAAATTCGTATCAAAATAAACAAACAAAATTCTGATAAAAGAACGTATATTTGTAGGAAAATAAATATATAAAATACATATAAAATAACGAAAATTTGTATAAAAATATATACAAAAAAAACAAAAATAATTTCAATTTTTATGAAAATTAATATACAAAATACACATATAATTAGTTAAATTTGTCTTTAAATACATGTACAAAATACACATAAAATAATGAAAATTTGTATGAAATGAAAACAAATACACATAAAATAACGTACATTTGTATTAAATATATATACAAATACACATAGAATAATGTAAAATCGTATCAAAATAGATACACAAAATATCAATAAAATAATGTAAATTTGTATGAAAATAAAGATGCAAAATACCCATAAAATAAAGCATATTTTTTATAAAAATACATATACATAAATACACATTCAATAATTAAATTTATAGTAAAATTAATATACAAAATGCATATACAATAAGGTACATTTTTATTAAAAAAAATATGCAAAATACACATAAACAATGTAAATTTGTTTCAAAATATATATACGAATACACATAAAATAACGCAGATTTCTATAGAAATATATATACAAAATACACTTGAGATGCTGTAAATACGTATAAAAATATATATACAAAATAGACATTAAATAATGTAAACTCGTGTCAAAATAAGTAAACAAAATATCAATAAAAGAATGTGTATTTGTATGAAAATAGATATACAAAATTACACATAAAATAACCTAAATTTGTATAAAACTATATACAAAAATACACAGAAATAATTTAAATTTGTATGAAAATAAATATACAAAATACACATAAAATTAGGTAAATTTGATTTGAAATGCATATACAAAATACACATAAAATAATGTAAATTTGAATAAAAATATATAAACATATACACTTAAAATAATGTAAATTTGTATCAAATATATACACAAAATACACATTAAATAATGTAAATATGTATAAAAAAATATATACAAAACACAAATAGAATAATGTAAAATCGTATCAAAAATAAATACACAGAATATTAATGAAATAATGTAAATTTGTATGAAAATAAAGATACAAAATACCCATAAAACAACGTATTTAAAAAAAAATATATATATATATATATATATATATATATATATATATATATATATATATATATATATATATATATATATATATATATATATATATATATATATATATATATATATATATATATATATATATATATACAAAAATACATATACAATATTAAAATTTGTATTAAAATAAATATATAAAATGCACATACAATAAGGTAAATTTGTATTGAAATAGATATGCAAAATACATATAAAACAATGTAAATTTGTTTCAAAATATATATACGAATACACATAAAATAACGTAGATTTCTATAAAAATATATACAAAATACACATAAAGTGAAGTAAATACGTATAAAAAAATGAATACAAAATACACATAAAATAATGTAAAATCGTATCAAAATAAATAAACAAAATACCAATAAAAGAATGTGTATTTGTATAAATATAAATATACAAAATACAGATAGAATATCGTAAATTTGTATAAAACTATATACAAAAATACACAGAAGTAATTAAATTTGTATGAAAATAGATATATAAAATACAGCTAAAATAAGCTAAATTTGAATTGAAATGTATATACAAAATACATAAAATAATGTAAATTTGTATCAAAATATTTATACAAATACATATAATAACGTAGATTTGTTTAAAAATATATAAACAAAATACACATTAAGTAATATAAATACGTATAAAAAATATGTACAAAATACACATATAATCATGTAATTCGTATCAAACTAAATAAACAAAATAGCAATAAAATAATGTAAATTTGTATGAGAAAACATATACAAATAACGCAAATTTCTATAAAAATATATGTACAAAAATGCACATAAAATAAGGCAAATTTGCATAAAAATATATATACAAAACTCACATTAAATAATGTAAATGCGTACATAAAATAACCTAAATTTGTATAAAACTATATACAAAAATACACAAAAATAATTCAAATTTGTATGAAAAGAAATATACAAAATACACATAAAATTAGGTAAATTTGTATTGAAATACGTATACAAAATACACATCAAATAATGTAAATTTGAATGAAAATATATAAACAAATTCACTTAAAATAAGGTAGATTTGTATAAAATATATATGCAAGATACACATTAAATAATGTAAATGTGTATAAAAAAATATATACAAAAAACAAATAGAATAATGTAAAATCGTATCAAAATAAATACACATAATATCAATAAAATAATGTAAATTAAATTATTTTATGTGTATTTTTGTATATATATTTTAATGCAAATATGCGTTATTATATGGGTATTTGGCGTCTTTATTTTCATACAAATTTACATTATTTTATTGATAATCTGTTTATTTATTTTGATACGATTTAACATTATTTTATATGTATTTTGTATATATTTTTTTTATACATATTTACATTATTTAATGTTTATTTTGTATATATATTTTATTTTATGTGTATTTGTTTATATATTTTCATACAAATTTACATTATTTTATGTGTATTTTGTATACGTATTTCAATACAAATTTGCCAAATTTTATGTTTATTTTGCATATATACTTTCAAACAAATTTAAATTATTTTTTGAGTATTTTTGTATATATTTTTAATACAATTTTTTTTTATATATATTTTGTATATATATATATATATATATATATATATATATATATATATATATATATATATATATATATATATATATATATATATATATATATATATATATATATATATATATATATATATATATATATATATATATATATATATATATATATATATATATATATATATATATATATATATATATATATATATATATATATATATATATATATATATATATATATATATATATATATATATATATATATATATATATATATATATATATATATATATATATATATATATATATATATATTTATTTTGATACGAATTTACATTATTTTATGTGTATTTTGGGTATATATTTTTCTACGTATTTAAATTATTTTGTGTGTATTTTGTATATACATTTTCATAAAAAATTACGTTATTTTATTGTGTGTATTCGTATATATTTTGATACAAATTTCTTACAAATTCATGTTATTTTATGTGTATTTGTATATATATTTTCATACAAATTTATATTATTTGATGTGTATTTTTACATATATTTCATTACAAATTTACCTTATTTTATGTTTATTTTGTATATTTATTTCATTCAATTTTAAATATATATATATATATATATATATATATATATATATATATATATATATATATATATATATATATATATTTTCATCCAAAATTACATTATCTTATTGGTATTTTCTTAATTTAATTCTATACGAATTTAGATTTTTTCATAGGTATTTTGTATACATATTTTAATACTCATTTACATTATGTAATGTGTGTTCTGTATATATTTTTTTAATGCAAATTTATTTTATGTGCATTTTTGTACATATATTTTTATAGAAATTTGCGTTATTTTATGTGTATTTTGTATATGTTTTCTCATAAAAATTTACATTATTTTATTGGTATTTTGTTTATTTATTTTGATACGAATTACATGATTATATGTATATTTTGTACATACTTTTTTATACGTATTTACGTTATTTAATGTGTATTTTATTTATATATTTTTATATAAAATTTACGTAATTATATGTGTATTTGTAAAAATATTTTGATACAATTTTACTTTATTTTATATATTTTGTACATATATTTCAATTCAAATTAAGCTTATTTTGTGTGTATTTTGTATATCTATTTTCATACAAATTTAATTACTTCTGTGTATTTTTGTATATAGTTTTATATAAATTTACGTTATTTTATGTGCATTTTGTACATTTATATTTATAGAAATACACATTCTTTTATTGGTATATTGTTTATTTATATTTATACGAATTTACATTATTTTATGTGTATTTTGTATACATTTTTTTATACGTATTTACTTAATTTTGTGTATTTTGTATATGTATTTTTATAGAAATCTACGTTATTTTGTGTATTCGTATATATATTTTGAAACAAATTTACATTATTTTATATGTATTTTGCATATCTATTTCAATATAAATTTACCTTATTGTACGTGCATTTTGTATATTTATTGTAATACAAATTCAAATATTTTATGTGTATTTTGGTATCTATAATTTTATAAGAAATGCGTTATTTTATAGGTATTTTGCATCTTAATTTTCATACAAATTTACATTATTTTTTTTAATATTCTGTGTATATATTTTGATACGAGTTGACATTATTCTATTTGTGTTTTGTATATATTTTTTTGTACATGTTTACATTATTTAATGTGTATTTTGTATATATATTTCATACAAATTTACGTTATTTTATGTGTATTTGTTTATATATTTTCATTCAAATTTCCATTATTTTATGTGTATTTTGTATATGTATTTCAATACAAATTTACCTAATTTTATGTGTATTTTCTATATTTCTTTTCATACAAATTTAAATTATTTTTGTGTATTTTTGTATATAGTTTTATACAAATTTAGGTTATTTTATGTACGCATTTACCTTATTTAATGTGTGTTTTGTATATATATTTTTATGCAAATATACTTTATTTTACATTAATTTTTGTACATATATTTTTATAGAAATTTGCGTTATTTTATATGTATTTGTATATGTTTTCTTATACAGATTTATATTATTCTATAGCTATTTTCTTTATTTATTTTGATACGAATTTACATTATTTTATGTGTATTTTGTATACATTTTTTATACGTATTTACTTCATTTTATGTGTATTTTGTATATATAAATTTTTATAGAAATCTACGTTATTTTATGTGTATTCGTATATATAATCTGAAACAAATTTACAATGTTTGATATATATTTTCCATATATATGTCTATACAAATTTACCTTATTGTATATGTATTTTGTATATTTATTTTATTACAAATTTTATTTTTTATGTGTATTTTGGTATGTATATTTTTATAAAAAAAAATGCGTTATTTTATTGGTATTTTGCTTCTTTATTTTCATACAAATTTTCATTATTTTATTAATATTCTGTGTATTTATTTTGATACGATTTTACATTATTCTATTTGTGTTTTGTATATATTTTTTTATACAAATTAACGTTATTTTAAGTGTATTTGTTTATGTATTTTCATTCAAATTTACATTTTTTCATGTGTATTTTGTAAATGTATTTCAATACAAATTTTCCTAACTTTATGTATATTTTGCATATCTATTTTCAAACAAATTTAAATTATTTTTGTGTATTTTTGTATTTATTTTTATACAAATTTTAGTTATTTTATTTGTATTTTGTATATATATTTTCCTTCAAATATACATTCTTTTATTATAATTTTGTTTATTTATTTTGATACGAGTTTACATTATTTTATGTGTATTTTGTATATATATTTTTCTACGTATTTACATTATTTTATGTGTCTTTTGTATATATATTTTAATAAAAATTTACATTATTTTATTGTGTGTATTCGTATTTATTTTGATACATATATATACAAAATACACATAAAATAATGTAAACTCATATCAAAATAAATAAACAAAATTATAATAAAAGAATGTATATTTGAAGGAAAATATATATACAAAATACAAATAAAATAACTAAAATTTGTATAAAAATAAATACAAAAATACACAAAAATAATTTAAATTTGTTTGAAAATAGATATGCAAAATACACATAAAGTTAGGAAAATTTGTATTGAAATACATATACAAAATACACATAAAATAATGTAAATTTGTATGAAAATATATAAACAAATACACATAAAATAACGTAAATTTGGATAAAATATATATACAAAATATACATTAAATAATGTAAATATGTTTACATTATTTTATGTGTATTTTGTATATATATTTTTCTACGTATTTACATTATTTTGTGTCTTTTGTATATATTTTAATATATAAAAAAATACACATAAAATAATTTAATTTGTATTAAAATAAATATACAAAATGCACATACAATAAATTTGTATTAAAATAGATATGCAAAATACACATAAATAATGTAGATTTGTATCAAAAGATATATACGAATACACATAAAATAGAGTAAATTTCTGTGAAAATATGCATACAAAATACATACAAAATGATGTAAATAAGTATAAAAATATATATACCAAATACCCCTAAAATAATGTAAACTCGTATCAAAATAAATAAACAAAATTACGATAAAAGAAAGTATATTTGTAGGAAAATAAATATACAAAATACACATAAAATAGCGAAAATTTGTATAAAAATATATACAAAAAAAACACAAAAATAATTTCAATTTGTATGAAAATAGATATACAAAATACACATATAATTAGTTAAATTTGTATTTAAATACAAGTACAAAATACACATAAAATAATGTAAATTTGTATGAAATGAAAACAAATACTCATAAAATAACATTCATTTGTATAAAATATATATACAAAATACACAGAATAATGTAAAATCGTATCAAAATAAATACACAGTATCAATAAAATAATGTAAATTTGTATGAAAATAAAGATGCAAAATACCCATAATATAAAGTATATTTTTATAAAAATACATATACAAAAATACACATAGAATAATTAAATTTGTATTAAAATTAATATACAAAAAGCACATACAATAAGGTAAATTTGTATTGAAAAAATATGCAAAATACACATAAAACAGTGTAAATTTGTTTCAAAATATATATACGAACACACATAAAATAACGTAGATTTCTATAGAAATATATATACAAAATACACATGAAATGATGTAAATAAAGAAGAAAAATACCCATAAAATAACGCATTTAAAAAAAAAAATTGATATACCAAAATACACAGAAAATTTAATTTTGTATTAAAATAAATATACAAAATACACATACACTAATTTAAATTTGTATTGAAATAGATATGCAAAATACATATAAAACAATGTAAATTTGTTTCAAAATATATATACGAATACACATAAAATAACGTAGATTTCTCTGAAAATATATATACAAAATACACATAAAATGAAGTAAATACGTATAAAAAATGTATTCAAAATACACATAAAATAATGTAAACTCGTATCAAAATAAATTAACAAAATACCAATAAAATAATGTGTATTTGTATAAATATAAATATAAAAAATACGAATAAAATAGCGTAAATTTATATAATACTATATACAAAAATACACAAAAGTAATTAAATTTGTATAGAAATAGATATATAAAATACACACAAAATAAGCAAAATATGAATTGAAATATATATACAAAATACATAAAATATAGCAAATTTGTATCAAAATATTTATAGAAATACACATATAATAACGTAAATATGTATAAAAATATTTAAACAAAATACACATTAAATAATGTAAATACGTATAAAAAATATATACTAAATACACATATAATAATGTTATTCGTATGAAAATAAATAAACAAAATACCAATAAAATAATGTAAATTTGTATGAGAAAACATACACAAAATACACATAAAATAATGTAAAATTTTATAAAAATATATGTACAGAAATGAACATAAAATAAATTTGCATAAAAATATATATACAAAACACACATTAGATAATGTAAATGAGTATAAAAATATGTATACAAAATACCTATGAGATAATCTAAATTCGTATCGAATTAAATTAAGAAAATACCAATAAAATATTGTAATTTTGAATGAAAATATATATAGAAAATAAATATAAAATAACCTAAATACAGTTACAAATATTCACATAAAATAATTTAAAATTTAATGAAATAAATATACAAAATAAACATAAAAAAAGGTAAATTAATAATGAAATGAATGTAAAAATACACATAAAATAATATAAATTTGTATGAAAATATATATACAAATTTACATAAAATAACATGAATTTGTTTAAAATTAGTATCAAAATATATACGAATACACACAATAAAATAACGTAATTTTTTATGAAAATGTATATACAAAATACACAAAATAATTTAAATACGTAGAACATTATATATACAAAATACACATAAAATAATGTAAATTCATATAAAAATAAATGAACAAAATTCTAATAAAAGAATGTATATTTGTAGGAAAATATATATACAAAATACAAATAAAAGAACTAAAATTTGTATGAAAATATTTACAAAAATACACAAAAAATAAATTAATTTTTTTGAAAATAGATATGCAAAATACACATAAAATTAGGAAAATTTGTATTGAAATACATATATAAAATACACATAAAATAAAGTAAGTTTGTTTGAAAATATATAAACAAATACACATAAAATAACGTAGATTTGGATAAAATATATATACAAAATAAACATTAAATAATGTAAATATGTATAAAAAAATTCAGAATACACAAAAATAGATATGCAAAATACATATAAACAATGTAAATTTGTTTCAAAATATATATACGAATACACATAAAATAAGGTAGATTTCTATAAAAATATATATACAAAATACACATAAAATTAAGTAAATACGTATAAAAAAATGTATACAAAATACACATAAAATAATGTAAATTCGTATCAAAATAAATAACAAAATACCAATACAAGAATGTGTATTTGTATAAATATAAAAATACAAAATACACATTAAATAACGTAAATTTGTATAAAACTATACACAAAAATACACAAAAGTAACTAAATTTGTATGAGAATAGATATTCAAAATACACATAAAATAAGCTAAATTTGAATTCAAATATATATACAAAGTATATAAAATAATGTAAATTTGTATCAAAATATTTATAAAAATACACATATAATAAAGTGGATTTGTATAAAAATATTTAACAAAATACTCATTAAATAATGTAAATACGTATATGAAATTTGTACAAAATATACATATAATAATGTAATTCGTATCAAAATAAATGAACAAAATACCAATAAAATAATGTAAATTTGTATGAGAAAACATATACAAAATACACATAAAATAAATAAATTTCTATGAAAATATATGTAAAAAATGTACATAAAATAAAGTAAAATAAAATAAAATTAAATAAAATATATATAAAAAAAAAAAATACACATGAAATAATTTAAAACTGAATTAAATAAATATACAAAATAAACATAAATAAGGTAATTAAATGAAATATATGTGCAAAATACACATAAAATAATATAAATTTAATGAAAAAATATATACAAATACACATAAAATAAATGAATTAGTATAAAATATATATTCAAAATAAACATTAAATAATGTATGAAAATATACATATAAAATACATATAAAAATAAATTAAAAAATATCAAAATAATAAAAAATAATAATATATATTTGAATGAAAATAAATTTACAAAAAACATAACATAAGTAAAATTTGTATAAAAAAAATATAATATAATTTCAATACAATATAAATACACAAAATACACATAAAACTAGGTAAATTTCTTTTGAAATATATATACAAAATACCCATAAGATATTGTAAATTTGTGTCAACATATATCAACAAATACACGTAACGTAACGTAACGTAACGAAACGTAAATTTGTATAAAATATATATACGAAATACACATTAAATTAGGGAAAAATGTATAAAAAAAATATATACAAAATACACATAGAATAATGTAAAATCGTATCAAAATAAATGAACAGAATATCAATAAAATAATGTAAATTTCTATGAAAATAAAGATGCAAAATACCCATAAAATAACGCATATTTGTATAAAAATATATATACAAAAATACACATGTAATAAGTAAATTTGTAGTAAAATAAATATACAAAATGCACACGAATACTCATAAAATAGAGTAAATTTCTATGAAAATATACGTACAAAATACATATAAAATGCTGTAAATAAGTATAAAAATATATATACCAAATATACCTCAAATAATGTAAATTCGTATCAAAATAAATAAAGAAAATTCCGATAAAAGAACGTATATTTGTAGGAAAATAAATATACAAAATACACATTTAAATACATGTACAAAATACACATAAAATAATGAAAATTTGTATGAAATGAAAACAAATACACATAAAGTAACGTATATTTGTATAAAATATATATACAAAATACACATAGAATAATGAAAAATCAAATTAAAATAAATAATAAATCAATAAAATAATGTAAATTTGTATGAAAATAAAGATGCAAAATACTCATAAAATAATTAAACTTGTATTAAAATTAACATAAAAAATGCACATACATGTAAATTTGAATGAAAATATTTAAACAAATACACTTAAAATAACGTAAATTTGTATAAAATATATATGCAAGATACACATTAAATAATGTAAATGTGTATAAAAAAATATATACAAAAAAGAAATAGAATAATGTAAAATCGGATCAAAATAAATACACAGAATATCAATAATAATATGTAAATTTGTATCAAAAGAAAGTACAAAATTCCCATAAAACAGCGCTTTTTTTTTAAATATATATACCAAAATACACATAAAATATACAATATACAATACAAATAAATATACAAAATGCATATAAAGTAAGGTAAATTTGTATTGAAAGAGATATTCAAAAAAACGTATAAAACAATGTAAATTTGTTTCAAAATATATATACGAATACACATAAAATAACGTAGATTTCTATAGAAATATATATACAAAATACACATGAAATTATGTAAATACGTACAAAAATATATATACAAAATACATATTAAGTAATGTAAATTAGTGTCAAAATAGATAAACAAAATATCATGAAAAGAATTTGTATTTGTATGAAAATAAATAATAGATAATAAATTTGTATGAAATATATATGCAAGATACACATTAAACAATGTAAATATGTATAAAAAAAATATATACAAAAAACAAATAGAATAATGAAAAATCGTATCAAAATAAATACACCGAATATTAATAAAATAATGTAAATTTGTATGAAAATAAAGATGCAAAATTCCCATCAAATAGCGCATTTCTTATAAAAATATATATACCAAAATACACATAAAATATTTAAATTTGTATTGAAATAAATATACAAAATGCACATACAATAAGGTAAACTTGTATTGAAATAAATATGCAAAAATACATATAAAACAAAGTAAATTTATTTCAAAATATATATACGAATACACATAAAATAACGTAGATTTCGATAAAAATATATAGACAAAATACACATAAAATTAAGTAAATACGTATAAAAAAATGTATACAAAATACACATAAAATAATGTAAATTCGAATCAAAATAAATAAACAAAATACCAATAAAAGAATGTGTATTTGTATAAATATAAATATACAAAATACACATACAAAATAAACATAAAATAAGGTAAATTTGTAATGATATATATGTACAAAATACACATAAAATAATGTAAATTTAGATGAAAATATATATACAAATACACATAAAATACCATGAATTTGTATAAAAATATATATTGAAAATAAATAATAAATAATGTAAATGCGTATAAAAATATATATACAAAGTATATATAAAATAATGTAAATTCGTATCAATATAAATAAACAAAACACCAATAAAATAATATATATTTGAATGTAAATAGATTTACAAAATACACATAACATAACTAAAATTTATATTAAAATATATACAAAAATATATAGAAATAATTTGAGTTTGTATAAAAATAGATATACAAAATACGCATAAAACTAGGTAAATTTCTTTTGAAATATATATACAAAATACCCATAAAATATTGCAAATTTGGTTCAAAATATATAAACAAATACACATAAAATAACGTAAATTTGTATGAAAATAATATACAAAATACACATAGAATAATGACAAATCGTATCGATATGAATGAGCAGATTATCAATAAAATAATGTAAATTTGTATGAAAATAAAGATGCAAAATACCCATGAAATAAAGCATATTTTTATAAAAATACATATACAAAAATACACATAGAATAATTAAATTTGTATTAAAATTAATATACAAAATGCATATACAATAAGATAAATTTGTATTGAAAAAATATGCAAAATACACATAAAAGTGTAAATTTGTTTCAAAATCTATATAAGAATACACATAAAATAACGTAGATTTCTATAGAAATATATATACAAAATACACATGAAATGATGTAAATACGTATAAAAATATATATACAAAATACACATTAAATAATGTAAATTCGCGTCAAAATAAATAAACAAACTATCAATAAAAGAATGTGTATTTGTATGAAAATAGATATACAAAATACACATAAAATAAAATAAAATTGTATAAAACATTTTATATATGTATAAAAATATATTATAATATATATATTTTTATTGAAATTTGCGATATTTATGTGTATTTTGTATATGTTTTCTCATACTAATTTACATTATTTTATTGGTATTTTGTTTATTTATTTTGATACGAGTTTACATTATTTTATATGTACTTTGTATATATATTTTTATACGCATTTACATTATTTGATATTTATTTTGAATATATATTTTTATACAAATTCATGGTATTTTATGTGCATTTGTATAAATATTTTCATATAAATTTACATTATCTTATATGTATTTTTTTACATATATTTCATTACAATTTTACCTTATTTGATGTTTATTTTGTATATTTATTTCATTTAATATTAAATTATTTGATGTGTACATTTGTATTTGTATTTAGGTTATTTTATGTGTATTTTCTCTATATATTTTCATCCAAAAAAATTACATTATTTTATTGGTATTTTGGTAATTTAATTCGATAAGAATTTAGATTATTTCATAGATATTTTGTATACATATTTTTATACGCATTTACATTATTTAATGTGTCTTTTTTGTATATATATTTTTATGCAAATTTACTTTATTTTATGTGCATTTTTGTACCATATGCAAGTAAATATGTAAAATAAAATACATACAAAATACACATAGAATCATGTAAAATCGTATCAAAATAAATACACTGAATATCAATAAAATAATGTAAATTTGAATGAAAATAAAGATGCAAAATACCCATAAAAAATCATATTTTTATAAAAATATGTATAAAAAACACACATCAAATAATTAAATTTGTATTAAAATAAATATACAAAATGCACGTACAATATGGTAAATTTGTATTGAAATAGATATGCAAAACACACATAAAACAATGTAAATTTATTTCAAAATATATATACGAATACACATAAAAAAACGTACAAAAATACATACAAAAATACACAAAAATAATTTAAATTTGTATGAAAATAAACATACAAAATACACATAAAATTAGGTAAATTTGTATTGAAAATCATATACAAAATACACATAAAATAGTGAAAATTTGAATAAAAATATATAAAAAAATACACTTTAAATAACGTAAATTTGTATAAAATATATATACAAAATACACGTTAAATAATGTAAATATGTATGAAAAAATATACACAAAACACAAGTAGAATAGTGTAAAATCGTATCAAAATAAATATATAAATATATATATAAATATATATATATATATAAATATATATATATATATATATATATATATATATATATCTATATATATATATATATATATATATATATATATATATATATATATATATATATATATATATATATATATATATATATATATATATATATATACACATAAAATATTTAAATTTGTATTAAAATAAATATACAAAATGCACATTCATTAAGGTAAATTGGTATTGAAATAGATATGCAAAATACATATAAAACTATGTAAATTTGTTTTAAAATATATATACGAATACACAAAATAACGTAGATTTCTATAAAAAATATATATACAAAATACACATAAAATGAAGTAAATAAGTATAAAAAAATGTATACAAAATACATACATTTTTTTATGAAAATATATATACAAATACACATAAAATAATATGTATTTGTATAAAATTTGTTTCAAAATATATACGAATACACACAATAAAATAACGTAATTTTTTGTGAAAAAGTATATACAAAATACACATAAATTAATTTAAATACGTAGAAAAATATATATACAAAATACACATAAAATAATGTAAATTCGGATCAAAATAAATAAACAAAATTCCAATAAAATAATGTATATTTGTAGGAAAAGATATATACAAAATACAAATAAAATAAGTAAAATTTGTATAAAAATATATACAAAAATACACAAAAATAATTTAAATTTGTTTGAAAATATATATGCAAAATACACATAAAATTAGGCAAATTTATATTAAAATACATATACAAAATACACATAAAATAATGTAAATTTGGATAAAATATATATTTAAAATAAACATTAAATAATGTAAATATGTATAAAAAATATATATACAAAATACACATAGAATAATGTTAAATCGTATCAAAATAAATAAACAGAATATCAATAAAATAATGTAAATTTATATGAAAATTAAGATGCAAAATACCCATATAATAACGCATATTTGCATAAAAATATATATAAAAAAAACTCATAAAGTATTTTAATTTGTATTGAAATAAATATACAAAATGCACATACAATAAAGTAAATTTGTATTAAAATAGATATGCAAAATACACATAAATATTGTAAATTTGTATCAAAAGATATATACGAATACCCATAAAATAGAGTAAATTTCTATGAAAATATGCATACAAAATACATATAAAATGATGTAAATAAATATAAAAATATATATACCAAATACACCTAAAGTAATGTAAACTCGTATCAAAATAAATAAACAAAATTCCGATAAAAGAACGTATATTTGTTGGAAAATAAATATACAAAATACACATAAAATAGCGAAAATTTGTATAAAAATATATTAAAAAAAAAACACAAAAATAATTTCAATTTGTATGAAAATAGATATACAAAATACACACATAATTAGTTAAATTTGTATTTAAATACATGTACAAAATACGCATAAAATAATGTAAATTTGTATGAAATGAAAAAAATACACATAAAATAACATACATTTGTATAAAATATATATACAAAATACACATAGAATAATGTAAAATCGTATCAAAATAAATACACAGAGTATCAATAAAATAATGTAAATTTGTATGAAAATAAAGATGCAAAATACCCATAAAATAATGTATATTTTTTATAAAAATACATATAAAAAATACACATAGAATAATTAAATTTTTATTAAAATTAATATACAAAATGCACATACAATAAAGTAAATTTGTATTGAAAAAATATGCAAAATACACATAAAACAGTGTAAATTTGTTTCAAAAAATATATACGAACACACATAAAATAACGTAGATTTCTATAGAAATATATATACAAAATACACATGAAATGATGTAAATACGTATAAAAATATATATACAAAATACACATTAAATAACGTAAATTCGCGTCAAAATAAATAAACAAAATATCGATAAAAGAATGTGTATTTGTATGAAAATAGATATAGAAAATACACATAAAATAACCTAAATTTGTATAAAAATATATACAAAAATACACAAAAATAATTTAAGCTTGTATGAATATAAATTACAAAATACACATAAAATTATGTATATATATATATATATATAAATATATATATATATATATATATATATATATATATATATATACATATATATATATATATATATATATATATATATATATATATATATATATATATATATATATATATATATATATATATATATATATATATATATATATATATATATATATATATATATATATATATATATATTAAAAAATATATAATTTAAATATGTATAAAAAATATATATACAAAACACAAATAGAATAATGTAAAATCGTATCAAAATAAATACACAGAATATTAATAAAATAATGTAAATTTGTATGAAAATAAAGAAGAAAAATACCCATAATATAACGCATTTTTATAAAAAATAGGTATACCAAAATACACAGAAAATTTAAATTTGTATTAAAATAAATATACAAAATACACATACACTAATTTAAATTTGTATTGAAATAGATATGAAAAATACATATAAAATAATGAAAATTTGTTTCATAATATATATACGAATACACATAAAATAACGTAGATTTCTATGAAAATATATATACAAAATAAACAAAAAATGAAGTAAATACGTATAAAAAAATGTATACAAAATACACATAAAATAAAGAAAAATTCGTATCAAAATAAATAAACAAAATACCAATAAAAGAATGTGTATTTGGATAAATATAAATATACAAAATACACATACAAAATAAACATAAAATAAGATAAATTTGTAATAAAAAATGAATGTACAAAATACACATAAAATAATGTAAATTTATATGAAAATATATATACAAATACACATAAAATACCATGAGTTTGTATAAAAATATATATTCAAAATAAATATTAAATAATGTAAATACGAATAAAAATATATATACAAAGTACATATAAAATAATGTAAATTCGTATCAATATAAATCAACAAAACACCAATATAATTTGTATAAATATAAATATAAAAAATACGAATAAAATAACGTAAATATATATAATACTATATACAAAAATACACAGAAGTAATTAAATTTGTATGGAAATAGATATATAAAATACACACAAAATAAGCTAAATATTAATTGAAATATATATACAAAATACATAAAATAAAGCAAATTTGTATCAAAATATTTATACAAATACTCATATAATAACGTAAATATGTATAAAAATATATAAAGAAAATACACATTAAATAATGTAAATACGTATAAAAAATATATAAAAAATACACATATAATAATGTTATTCGAATGAAAATAAATAAACAAAAATATCAATAAAATAATGTAAATTTGTATGAGAAAACATATACAAAATACACATAAAATAACGTAATATTCTATTAAAATATATGTACAGAAATGCACATAAAATAAACTTGCATAAAAAAATATATACAAAACACACATTAGATAATGTAAATGAGTATAAAAATATGTATACAAAATATCTATGAAATAATCAAAACTCGTATCGAATTAAATTAAGAAAATACCAATAAAATATTGTAATTTTGAATGAAAATATATATAGAAAATAAATATAAAATAACCTAAATACATTTACAAATATACACATAAAATAATTTAAAATTTAATGAAATAAATATACAAAATAAACATAAAAAAAGGTAAATTAATAATGAATTGAATGTAAAAATACACATAAAATAATATAAATTTGTATGAAAATATATATACAAATACACATAAAATAACATGAATTTGTATAAAATTAGTGTCAAAATATATACGAATACACACAATAAAATAACGAAAATTTTTAAGAAAATGTATATACAAAATACACAAAATAATTTAAATACGTAGAACATTATATATACAAAATACACATAAAATAATGTAAATTCGTATCAAAATAAATAGACAAAATTCCAATAAAAGAATGTATATTTGTAGGAAAATATATATACAAAATACAAATAAAAGAACTAAAATTTGTATGAAAATATATACAAAAATACACAAAAAAAATAAATTTGTTTGAAAATAGATATGCAAAATACACAAAAAATTAGGAAAATTTGTATTGAGATACATATACAAAATACACATAAAATAAAGTAAGTTTCTTTGAAAATATATAAACAAATACACATAAAATAACGTAAATTTGGATAAAATATATATACAAAATAAACATTAAATAATGTACATATGTATGAAAAAATACAGAATACACAAAAATAGATATGCAAAATACATATAAACAATGTAAATATGTTTCAAAATATATATACGAATACACATGAAATAAGGTATATTTCTTTAAAAATATATATACAAAATACACATAAAATTAAGTAAATACGTATAAAAAATGTATACAAAATACACATAAAATAATGTAAATCGTGTCAAAATAAATAAACAAAATACCAATAAAAGAATGTGTATTTGTATAAATATAAATATACAAAATAGACAATAATTAACGTAAATTTGTTTAAAACTATACACAAAAATACACAAAAGTAATTAAATTTGTATGAGAATAGATATACAAAATACACATAAAATAAGCTAAATTTGAATTCAAATATATATACAAAGAATATAAAATAATGTAAATTTGTATCAAAATATCTAAAAAATACACATATAATAAAGTGAATTTGTATAAAAATATAAACAAAATACTCATTAAATAATGTAAATACGTATAATTTTTTTTTTACAAAATACACATATAATAATGTAATTCGTATCAAAATAAATAAACAAAATACCAATAAAATAATGTACATTTTCATTAGAAAACATATACAAAATTCTCAAAATAACGCAACTTTCTATAAAAATATATGTACAAAAATGCACATTAAATAAAGTAAATTTGCATAAAAATATATATACATAATACACATTAAATAATGTACATGCGTATAAAAATATGTATACAAAATACCTATGAAATAATCTATATATATGTATATATACGTATACGTATATATGTAGGAAAATATATATACAAAATACAAATAAAATAAGTAAAATTTGTATAAAAATATATACAAAAATACACAAAAATAATTTAAATTTATTTGAAAATAGATATGCAAAATACACATAAAATTAGGCAAATTTGTATTGAAATACATATACAAAATACACTTAAAATAATGTAAATTTTTATAAAAATATATAAACGAATACACATAAAATAACGTAAATTTGGATCAAATATATATACAAAATAAACATTAAATAATGTAAATATGTATAAAAAATATATATACAAAATACACATAGAATAATGTTAAATCGTATCAAAATAAATAAACACAATATCAAAGAAATAATGTAAATTTGTATGAAAATAAAGATGCAAAATAACCATATAATAACGCATATTTGCATAAAAATATATATACAAAAATACACATAAAATAATTTAATTTGTATTAAATAAATATACAAAATGTACATACAATAAAGTACATTTGTATTGAAATAGATATGAAAATACACATAAATAATGTAAATTTGTATCAAAATATATATCCGAATACACAAAGATGCAAAATATCCATAAAATAACGGATTTTTTATAAAATATATATATACCAAAATACACATAAAATATTTAAATATGCATTAAAAAAAATGCACATTCATTAATGTAAATTTGTATTGAAATAGATATGCAAAATACATATAAAACAATGTAAATTTGTTTCAAAATATATATACGAATACACAAAATAACGTAGATTTCTATAAAAATATATATACAAAATACACATAAAATGAAGTAAATAAGTATAAAAAAAATGTATACACAATACACATAAAATAATGTAAATTGGTATCAAAATAGATAAACAAAATACCAATAAAAGAATGAGTATTTGTATAAATAAAAATATACAAAATACACATAAAATAACGTAAATCTGTATAAAACTTTATACAAAAATACACAAAAGTAATTAAATTTGTATGAAAATAGATATACAAAATACATTTAAAATAAGCTAAATTTGAATTGAAATATATATACAAAATACATAAAATAATGTAAATTAGTATCAAACTATTTATACAAATACACATATAATAACGTATATTTGTATAAAAATATATAAACAAAATACACATTAAATAATGTAAATATGCATAAAAGATATTTACAAAATACACATATAAAAATGTATTTCGTATAAAAGTAAATAAACCAAATACCAATAAAATAATGTAAATTTGTATGAGAAAACATATACAAAATACACATATAAGAACGGAAATTTCTATAAAAATATATGTACAAAAATGCACATAAAATAAAGTAAATTTGCATAAAATTATATATACAAAAGACACATTAAATAATGTAAATGCGTATAAAAATATGTATACAAAATACCTATGAAATAATCTAAATTCTTGTCGAATTAAATTAACAAAATATCAATAAAATAATGTAATTTTTGGATGAAAATTTATATAGAAAATACACATAAAATAACCTAATTACATACACATATAATAATTCAATATTAAATGAAATAAATATACAAAATCAACATAAAATAAGGTAAATTTGTAATGAAATATATGTACAAAATACGCATAAAATAATGTAAATTTATATGAAAATATATATACAAATACACATAAAATAACATGAATTTGTATAAAAATATATATTCAAAATAAATATTAAATAATGTAAATGAGTATAAAAATATATATACAAAGTACATATAAAATAATGTAAATTCGTATCAAAATAAATCAACAAAATACCAATAAAATAATATAAATTTGAATGAAAAGAAATTTATAAAATACACATAATATAACTAAAATTTGTATTAAAAAATATACAAAAATACATAGAAATAATTTGAATTTGTATGAAAATAGATATACATGATACGCGTAAAACTAGGTAAATTTCTTTTGAAATATATATACAAAATACCCATAAAATATTGTAAATTTGTGTCAAAATATGTAAACAAATACACATAAAATAATGTAAATTTGTATGAAAATAATATACAAAATACACATAGAATAAAGTCAAATCGTATCAAAATGAATGAGCAGAATATCAATAAAATAATGTAAATTTGTATGAAAATAAATATGCAAAATACCCATGAAATAAATCATTTAAAAAAAAAAATACATATACACAATTAAATAATGTAAATTCGCGTCAAAATAAATAAACAAAATATCAATACAAGAATGTGTATTTATATGAAAATAGATATACAAAATACACATAAAATAGCATAAATTTGTATAAAACTATTTACAAAAATACAAAAAAATAATTTAAATTTGTATGAAAATAAATATACAAAATACACATAAAGTTAGGTAAATTTGTATTTAAATACATATACAAAATACACTTAAGATAATGTAAATCTGAATGAAAATATATAAACAAATACACTTAAAATAACGTAAAATTGTATGAAATATATATACAAAATACACATTAAGTAATGTAAATATATATAAAAAAATATATACAAAACACAAATAGAATAATGTAAAATCGTATCAAAATAAATGCACAGAATGTTAAAATAATGTAAATTTGTATGAAAATTAAGAAGCAAAATACCCATAAAATACGCATTTTTTATAAAAAAATATACATACCAAAATACACATAAAATAATTGAATTTGTATTAAAATAAATTTACAAAATGCACATACAATAAGGTAAATCTGTATTTAAATAGATATGCAAAATACATATAAACAATGTAAATTTGTTTCAAAATATATATACGAATACACATAAAATAAGGCAGATTATAAGAATATATATACAAAATACACATAAAATTAATTAAATACGTATAAAAAAATGTATACAAAATACACATAAAATAATGTAAATTCGTATCAAAATAAATATACTAAATACCAATACAAGAATTTTTATTTGTATAAATATAAAAATACAAAATACACATTAAATTTGTATAAATCTATACACAAAAATACGCAAAAGTAACTAAATTTGTGAGAAAATGGATATACAAAATACACATAAAATAAGCTAAATTTGAATTGAAATATATATATATATATATACAAAGTACATAAAATAAAGTAAATTTGCATAAAAATATATATACAAAACACACATTAAATAACGTACATGCGTATAAAAATATGTATACAAAATACCAATTAAACAATCTAAATTCGTATCGAATCAAATTAGCAAAATCCCCAAAAAATAATGGACTTTTGGATGAAAATATAGATAGAAAATACACATAAAATAACCTAAATACAAATACAAATATACACAAAATAATTTAAAATTGAATGAAATAAATATACAAAATAAACATAAATAAGGTAAATTTGTAATGAAATATATGTACAAAATACACATAAAATAATATAAATTTGTATGAAAATATATATACAAATACACATAAAATTACATGAATTAGTATAAAAATATATATTCAAAATAAACATTAAATAATGTATAAAAATATATATACAAAGTACATATAAAAAAATGTAAATTCTTATCAAAATAAATCAACAAAATACCAATAAAATAATATATATTTGAATGAAAATAAATTTACAAAATAAACATAACATAAGTAAAATTTGTATAAAAATATATAAAAAATACCCAGAAATAATTTCAATTTGTATGAAAATAGATATACAAAATACACATAAAACTAGGTAAATTACTTTTGAAATATATATACAAAGTTCCCATTAGATATTGTAAATTTGTGTCAACATATATCAATATATATATATATATATATATATATATATATATATATATATATATATATATATATATATATATATATATATATATATATATATATATATATATATATATATATATATATATATATATATATACAAAATACATTAAATTAAGGAAAAATGTATAAAAAAAAATATATACAAAATACACATAGATTAATGTAAAATCGTATCAAAATAAATGAACAGAATATCAATAAAATAATGTAAATTTCTATGAAAATAAAGATGCAAAAATAGCCATAAAATAACGCATATTTGTATAAAAACATATATACAAAAATACACATGAAATAAGTAAATTTGTATTAAAATAAATATACGAAATGCACATACAATAAGGTAAATTTTTATTGAAATAGATATGCAAAATACACATAAAATGATGTATATACGTATAAAAATATATATACAAAATACACCTAAAATAAGGTAAATTCGTATCAAATTCAATAAATTAAATTTCAATAATAGAATGTATATATGTAGGAAAATCAATATACAAAATAATATATAAAAAACCTAAATTTTTTATTAAAATACATACAAAAAAACACAAAAATAATTTCAAATTGTATGAAAATAGATATACAAAATCCACATAAAATTAGGTAAATTTGTATTGAAATACATATACAAAACACACATAAAATAAAGTAAATTTGTATGAAAATATATAAACAAATAGACATAAAGTAACGTATGTTTGTATAAAATATATATAGAAAATGCACATTAAATAATGTAAATATGTAAAATAAAATGTATACAAAATACACATAGAACAATGTAAAATCGTAACAAAATAAATACACAGTATATCAATCAAATAATGTAAATTTGTATGAAAATAAAGATGCAAAATACCCATTAAAAAAAAAACATATTTTTATAAAAACATATATACAAAAACTCACATCAAATAATTAAATTTTATTAAAATAAATATACAAAATGCACATACAATATGATAAATTTGTATTGAAATAGATATGAAAAAAACATACATCAAACAAAGTAAATTTGTTTCAAAATATACGAATACACATAAAAAACCTAAATTTCTATAAAAATAAAAATAAAAAATACTCTTAAAATGATATAAATACGTATAAAAAATATATATATATATATATATATATATATATATATATATATATATATATATATATATATATATATATATATATATATATATATATATATATATATATATATATATATATATATATATATATAAAATACACATAAAATAATGTAAATTCGTACCAAAATAAATAAACAAAATACCAATAGAAGAATGTGAATTTGTATGGAAATAAATATACAAAATAAACATAAAATAACGTAAATTTGTATAAAACTATATACAAAAATACACAAAAGTAGTTTAAATTTGTATGAAAATAGATATACAAAATAAACATAAAATAAACTAAATTTGTATTGAAATATATATACAAAATACATAAAATAATGTAAATTTGTATCAAAATATTTTAACAGATGCGCATAAAATAACGTAAATTTGTTTTAAAATATACAAAATACACATTAAATAATGTAAATATGTATAAAAATATATATACAAAACATAAATAGAATAAGGTAAGATCGTATCAAAATAAATACACAGAATATTAGTAAAACAATGTAAATTTGTATGAAAATAAAGATGCAAAATACATATTAAATAACGCATTTTTTATAAAAAATATATATACCAAAATACACATAAAATATTTAAATTTGTCTTACAATAAATATACAAAATGCACATACAATAAGGTAAATTTGTATTGAAATAGATATGGAAAATACATATAAAACAATGCAAATTTGTTTCAAAATATATATAAGAACAAAATAACGGAGATTTCTATAAAAATATATATACAAAATACACATAAAATGAAATAAATACGTATAAGAAAATGTATACAAAATACACATAAAATAATGTAAATTCGTATAAAAAAAATACCAATGAAAGAATGTGTATTTGTATAAATATAAATATACAAAATACACATAAAATAACGTAAATTTGTATAAAACTATATACGAAAATACACAGAAGTAATTAAATTAGTATGAAAATAGATATACAAAATACACACAAAATAAGCTCAATTTCAATTGAAATATATGTAACAAATACATAAAATAAAGTAAATTTGTATCAAAATATTTCTACAAATACCTCTATCATTACGTAAATTTTAAATAAAAATATATAAAAAAATACACATTAAATAATGTAAATACGCATAAAAAAATATGTACAAAATACACATATAATCATGTAATTCGTATCAAAATAAATAAACAAAATCCCAATAAAATAATGTAAATTTTTATGAGAAAACATATACAAAATACACATAAAATAACTCAAATTTCTATAAAAATATATGTACAAAAATGCACATAAAATAAATTTGCATTAAAAAATATATACAAAACACACATTACATAATTTAAATGAGTATAAACATATGTAAACAAAATACCTATGAAATAATCTAAATTCGTATCGAATTAAATTAAGAAAATACCAATAAAATAATGTAATTTTGGATAAAAATATTTATAGAAAATACACATAAAATAACCTAAATACAAATACAAATATACACATAAAATAATTTAAAATTGAATGAAATAAATATACGAAATAATCATAAAATAAGGTAAATTTGTAATGAAAAATATGTAAAAATACACATAAAATAATATAAATTTGTATGAAAATATATATACAGATACACATAAAATAACATGAATTTGTATAAAATTTGTATTAAAATAAATACGAATACACACAATAAAATAATGTAAATTTTTATTAAAATATATATACAAAATACACATAAAATAATAAAATAGAAAAATATATGTATACAAAATACACATAGAATAATGTAAACTCGTATAAAAATAAATAAACAAAATTATAATATTTGTAGGAAAATATATGTACAAAATACAAATAAAATAACTAAATTTTTTATAAAATAAATACATAAATACACAAAAATAATTTTAATTTGTTTGAAAATAGATATGCAAAATACACATAAAGTTAGGCAAATTTGTATTGAAATACATATACAAAATACACATAAAATAATGTAAATTTGTATGAAAATATATAAACAAATATACATAAAATAACGTAAATTTGGATAAAATATATATACAAAATATACATTAAATAATGTAAAGATGTATAAAAAAATATATACAAAATACACATAGAATAATGTTAAATCGTATCAAAATAAATAAACAGAATATCAATAAAATAATTTAAATTTGTATGAAAATAAAGATGCAAAATACCGATATAATAACGCATATATGCATAAAAATATATATACAAAAATACACATGAAATAATTCAATTTGTATTGAAATAAATATACAAAATGCATATACAATAAAGTAAATTTGTATTGAAATACATATACAAAATACACATCAATAATGTAAATTTGTATCAAAATATATGTACGAATACATATAAAATAGAGTAAATTTCAATGAAAATATACATACAAAATACATATAAAATGATCTAAGTAGTATAAAAATATATATACCAAATACACCTAGAATAATGTAAATTTGTATCAAAATAAACAAACAAAACTCCGATAAAAGAATGAATATTTTTAGGAAAATAAATATACAAAATACAAATAAAATAACGAAAATTTGTATAAAAATATATACAAAAAAAATCAATTTTTATGAAAATTGATATACAAAATACACATATAATTAGTTAAATTTGTATTTAAATACATGTACAAAATACACATAAAATAATGAAAATTTGTATGAAATGAAAACAAATACCCTTAAAATAACGTACATTTGTATTAAATATATATACAAAATACACATAGAATAATGTAAAATCGTATTAAAATAAATACACAAAATATCAATAAAATAATGTAAATTTGTAAGAAAATAAAGATGCAAAATACCCATAAAATAAAGCATATTTTTATAAAAATACATATACATAAATACACATTCAATAATTAAATTTGTAGTAAAATTAACAGACAAAATGCACATACAAAAAGGTAAATTTTTATTAAAAAAATATGCAAAATACACATAAAACAAAGTAAATTTGTTTCAAAATATATATACGAATACACATAAAATAACGGAGACTTCTATAGAAATATATATACAAAATACACTTGAGATGCTGTAAATACGTATAAAAATATATATACAAACTAGACATTAAATAATGTAAATTAAAATCAATAAAAGAATGTATTTTATGAAAATAGATATACAAATACACATGAAATAACGTAAATTTATATAAAAATATATACAAAATATATATAAATAATTTAAATTTGTTTAAAATATATACAAAATACACATAAAAGTAAGTAAATTTGTATTGAAATACATTTACAAAATACAAATAAAATAATGTAAATTTGAATGAAAATATATAAAGAAATACACATAAAATAACGTAAATTTGTATGAAAATAATATACAAAATACAAATAGAATAATGACAAATCGTATCAAAATAAATACACAGAATATTAATAAAATAATGTAAATTTGTATGAAAATAAAGACGCAAAATACCCATAAAATAACGCATATTTTATAAAAATATATATACAAAATACATATAGAATTTTTTAATTTGTATTAAAATAAATATACAAAATGCATATACAATAAGATAAATTTATATTGAAATAGATATGCAAAATACATTTAAAACATTGTTAATTTGTTTAATAATATATTTAAGAATACACATAAAATAACGTAGATTTCTATAGAAATATATTTACAAAATACACATTAAATAAAGTAAATACGTATAAAAAATATATACAAAATACATCTTAAATAATGTAAATTCATATCAAATTATATAAACAAAATATCATTAAAATAACGTAAATTTGTGTGATAATAAATATACAAAATACATAATAAAATAAATTTATATAAAACATTTTATATATGTATAAAAATATATTATAATATATATATATATATATATTTTTATTGAAATTTGCGATATTTATGTGTATTTTGTATACGTTTTCTCATACTAATTTACATTATTTTATTGGTATTTTGTTTATTTATTTTGATACGAGTTTACATTATTTTATATATATATATATATATATTTTATATATATATATATATATATATATATATATATATTTTATACAAATTCTATATATATATGTATATATATATATATTTATATAAATATACATTATCTTATATGTATTTTTTTACATATATTTCATTACAATTTTACCTTATTTGATGTTTATTTTGTATATTTATTTCATTTAATATTAAATTATTTGATGTGTACATTTGTATTTGTATTTAGGTTATTTTATGCGTATTTTCTCTATATATTTTCATCCAAAAAAATTACATTATAATTCGATAAGAATTTAGATTATTTCATAGATATTTTGTATACATAATACGCATTTACATTATTTAATGATTTGTATATATATTTTTATGCAAATTTACATGTGCATTTAATATGCAAGTAAATATGTAAAATAAAATACATTCAAAATACACATAGAATCATGTAAAATCGTATCAAAATAAATACACTGAATGAATATCAATAAAATAATGTAAATTTGAATGAAAATAAAGATGTAAAATACCCATAAAAAATCATATTTTAAAATAAATATACAAAATGCACGTACAATATGGTAAATTTGTATTGAAATAGATATGCAAAACACACATAAAACAATGTAAATTTATTTCAAAATATATATACGAATACACATAAAAAAACGTAAATTTCTAAAAAAATATATATATAAAAAATACATACAAAAATACACAGAAATAATTTAAATTTGTATGAAAATAAACATACAAAATACACATAAAATTAGGTAAATTTGTATTGAAAATCATATACAAAATACACATAAAATAGTGAAAATTTGAATAAAAATATATAAAAAAATACACTTTAAATAACGTAAATTTGTATAAAATATATATACAAAATACACGTTAAATAATGTAAATATGTATGAAAAAATATACACAAAACACAAGTAGAATAGTGTAAAATCGTATCAAAATAAATACACAGAATATTAAATAAATAAAGTAAATTTAAATGAAAATAAAGATGCAAAATACCAATAAAATAACACATTTAAAAAAAAAATTAAATATATATATATATATATATATATATATATATATATATATATATATATATATATATATATATATATATATATATATATATATATATATATATATATATATATACCAAAATACACATAAAATATTTGAATTTGTATTAAAATAAATATACAAAATGCACATTCATTAAGGTAAATTTGTATTGAAATAGATATGCAAAATACATATAAAACTATGTAAATTTGTTTTAAAATATATATACGAATACACAATATAACTTAGATTTCTATAAAAATATATATACAAAATACACATAAAATGAAGTAAATAAGTATAAAAAAATGTATACAAAATACACAAAAAAATTTATGAAAATATATATACAAATACACATAAATTAATCTGAATTTGTATAAAATTTGTTTCAAAATATATACGAATACACACAATAAAATAACGTAAGTTTTTGTGAAAATGTATATACAAAATACACATAAATTAATTTAAATACGTAGAAAAATATATATACAAAATACACATAAAATAATGTAAATTCGTATCAAAATAAATAAACAAAATTCCAATAAAAGAATGTATATTTGTAGGAAAATATAATACAAAATACAAATAAAATAACTAAAATTTTTACAAAAAATATAAACAAAAATACGCAAAAATAATTTTAATTTGTTTGAAAATAGATATGCAAAATACACATAAAATTAGGCAAATTTGTCTTGAAATACCTATACAAAATACACATAAAATAATGTAAATTTGGATCAAGTATATATACAAAATAAACATTAAATAATGTAAATATGTATAAAAAATATATATCCAAAATACACAGAATAATCTTAGATCGTATCAAAATAAATAAACAGAATATCAATAAAACAATGTAAATTTATATGAAAATAAAGATGCAAAATACCCATATAATAACGCATATTTGCATAAAAATATATATAAAAAAATACACATAAAATAATTTAATTTGTATTAAAATAAATATACAAAATGCACATACAATAAAGTAAATTTGTATTAAAATAGATATGCAAAATACACATAAATATTGTAAATTTGTATCAAAAGATATATACGAATACCCATAAAATAGAGTAAATTTCTATGAAAATATGCATACAAAATACATATAAAATGATGTAAATAAATATAAAAATATATATACCAAATACACCTAAAGTAATGTAAACTCGTATCAAAATAAATAAACAAAATTCCGATAAAAGAACGTATATTTGTTGGAAAATAAATATACAAAATACACATAAAATAGCGAAAATTTGTATAAAAATATTAAAAAAAAACACAAAAATAATTTCAATTTGTATGAAAATAGATATACAAAATACACACATAATTAGTTAAATTTGTATTTAAATACATGTACAAAATATGCATAAAATAATGTAAATTTGTATGAAATGAAAAAAATACACATAAAATAACATACATTTGTATAAAATATATATACAAAATACACATAGAATAATGTAAAATCGTATCAAAATAAATACACAGAGTATCAATAAAATAATGTAAATTTGTATGAAAATAAAGATGCAAAATACCCATAAAATAATGTATATTTTTTATAAAAATACATATAAAAAATACACATAGAATAATTAAATTTTTATTAAAATTAATATACAAAATGCACATACAATAAAGTAAATTTGTATTGAAAAAATATGCAAAATACACATAAAACAGTGTAAATTTGTTTCAAAAAATATATACGAACACACATAAAATAACGTAGATTTCTATTGAAATATATATACAAAATACACATGAAATGATGTAAATACGTATAAAAATATATATACAAAATACACATTAAATAACGTAAATTCGCGTCAAAATAAATAAACAAAAAATCGATCAAAGAATGTGTATTTGTATGAAAATAGATATAGAAAATACACATAAAATAACCTAAATTTGTATAAAAATATATACAAAAATACACAAAAATAATTTAAACTTGTATGAAAATAAATATACAAAATACACATAAAATTAGGTAAATTTGTGTTGAAATACGTATACAAAATACACATATAATAATGTAAATTTGAATGAAAAAACATAAACAAATATATATATATAATATATATATATATATATATATATATATATATATATATATATATATATATATATATATATATATATATATATATATATATATATATATATATATATATATATATATATATATATATATATATATATATATATATATATATATATATATATATATATAACTCACAAATTAAATAATGTAAATATGTATAAAAAATATATATACAAAACACAAATAGAATAATGTAAAATACACAGAATATTAATAAAATAATGTATATTTGTATGAAAATAAAGAAGAAAAATACCCATAATATAACGCATTTTTATAAAAAAGATATACCAAAATACACATAGAAAATTTAAATTTGTATTAAAATAAATATACAAAATACACATACACTAATTTAAATTTGTATTGAAATAGATATGCAAAATACATATAAAATAATGAAAATTTGTTTCATAATATATATACGAATACACATAAAATAACGTAGATTTCTATGAAAATATATATACAAAATACACAAAAAATGAAGTAAATACGTATAAAAAAATGTATACAAAATACACATAAAATAAAGAAAAATTCGTATCAAAATAAATAAACAAAATACCAATAAAAGAATGTGTATTTGGATAAATATAAATATACAAAATACACATACAAAATAAACATAAAATAAGATAAATTTGTAATAAAAAATGAATGTACAAAATACACATAAAATAATGTTAATTTATATGAAAATATATATACAAATACATATAAAATACCATGAGTTTGTATAAAAATATATATTCAAAATAAATATTAAATAATGTAAATACGAATAAAAATATATATACAAAGTACATATAAAATAATGTAAATTCGTATCAATATAAATCAACAAAACACCAATATAATTTGTATAAACATAAATATAAAAAATACGAATAAAATAAAGTAAATATATATAATACTATATACAAAAATACACAGAAGTAATTAAATTTGTATGGAAATAGATATATAAAATACACACAAAATAAGCTAAATATTAATTGAAATATATATACAAAATACATAAAATAAAGCAAATTTGTATCAAAATATTTATACAAATACTCATATAATAACGTAAATATGTACAAAAATATATAAAGAAAATACACATTAAATAATGTAAATACGTATAAAAAATATATAAAAAATACACATATAATAATGTTATTCGAATGAAAATAAATAAACAAAAATATCAATAAATTAATGTAAATTTGTATGAGAAAACATATACAAAATACACATAAAATAACGTAATATTCTATTAAAATATATGTACAGAAATGCACATAAAATAAACTTGCATAAAAAAAAAAAAAAAAAACACACATTAGATAATGTAAATGAGTATAAAAATATGTATACAAAATATCTATGAAATAATCTAAATTCGTATCGAATTAAATTAAGAAAATACCAATAAAATATTGTAATTTTGAATGAAAATATATATAGAAAATAAATATAAAATAACCTAAATACATTTACAAATATACACATAAAATAATTTAAAATTTAATGAAATAAATATACAAAATAAACATAAAAAAAGGTAAATTAATAATGAATTGAATGTAAAAATACACATAAAATAATATAAATTTGTATGAAAATATATATACAAATACACATAAAATAACATGAATTTGTATAAAATTAGTGTCAAAATATATACGAATACACACAATAAAATAACGAAAATTTTTAAGAAAATGTATATTCAAAATACACAAAATAATTTAAATACGTAGAACATTATATATACAAAATACACATAAAATAATGTAAATTCGTATCAAAATAAATAGACAAAATTCCAATAAAAGAATGTATATTTGTAGGAAAATATATATACAAAATACAAATAAAAGAACTAAAATTTGTATGAAAATATATACAAAAATACACAAAAAAAATAAATTTGTTTGAAAATAGATATGCAAAATACACAAAAAACTAGGAAAATTTGTATTGAGATACATATACAAAATATACATAAAATAAAGTAAGTTTCTTTGAAAATATATAAACAAATACACATAAAATAACGTAAATTTGGATAAAATATATATACAAAATAAACATTAAATAATGTACATATATATGAAAAAATACAGAATACACAAAAATAGATATGCAAAATACATATAAACAATGTAAATATGTTTCAAAATATATATACGAATACACATGAAATAAGGTATATTTCTTTAAAAATATATATACAAAATTCACATAAAATTAAGTAAATAGGAATAAAAAATGTATACAAAATACACATAAAATAATGTAAATCGTGTCAAAATAAATAAACAAAATACCAATAAAAGAATGTGTATTTGTATAAATATAAATATACAAAATAGACAATAATTAACGTAAATTTGTTTAACCCGGTAGCTGCGGGGATCATGTTTCTTAATTAAAGGCCCCTCTAAGCGAATTAATGAAAACAAAATCATTACTCACACACACCATTTCATAATATATATCAACGCATTTGTGATCAGTTTATGCATCATCTATTTTTGGGGGTCTATATCATGGCACAAATTTGGCCCGTCGCTGCTACATGATAAAGCCACAAATTTGGCCCGTCGCTGCTACATGATAAAGCCACAAATTTGGCCCTCCGCTGCTACCAGGTTAAAACTATACACAAAAATACACAAAAGTAATTAAATTTGTATGAGAATAGATATACAAAATACACATAAAATAAGCTAAATTTGAATTCAAATATATATACAAAGAATATAAAATAATGTAAATTTGTATCAAAATATCTAAAAAATACACATATAATAAAGTGAATTTGTATAAAAATATAAACAAAATACTCATTAAATAATGTAAATACGTATAAATTTTTTTTTACAAAATACACATATAATAATGTAATTCGTATCAAAATAAATAAACAAAATACCAATAAAATAATGTACATTTTCATTAGAAAACATATACAAAATTCTCAAAATAACGCAACTTTCTATAAAAATATATGTACCAAAATGCACATTAAATAAAGTAAATTTGCATAAAAATATATATACATAATACACATTAAATAATGTACATGCGTATAAAAATATGTATACAAAATACCTATGAAATAATCTATATATATGTATATATACGTATACGTATATATGTAGGAAAATATATATACAAAATACAAATAAAATAAGTAAAATTTGTATAAAAATATATACAAAAATACACAAAATAATTCAAATTTATTTGAAAATAGATATGCAAAATACACATAAAATTAGGCAAATTTGTATTGAAATACATATACAAAATACACTTAAAATAATGTAAATTTTTATAAAAATATATAAACGAATACACATAAAATAACGTAAATTTGGATCAAATATATATACAAAATAAACATTAAATAATGTAAATATGTATAAAAAATATATATACAAAATACACATAGAATAATGTTAAATCGTATCAAAATAAATAAACACAATATCAAAGAAATAATGTAAATTTGTATGAAAATAAAGATGCAAAATAACCATATAATAACGCATATTTGCATAAAAATATATATACAAAAATACACATAAAATAATTTAATTTGTATTAAATAAATATACAAAATGTACATACAATAAAGTACATTTGTATTGAAATAGATATGAAAATACACATAAATAATGTAAATTTGTATCAAAATATATATCCGAATACACAAAGATGCAAAATATCCATAAAATAACGGATTTTTTATAAAATATATATATACCAAAATACACATAAAATATTTAAATATGCATTAAAATAAATAAACAAAATGCACATTCATTAATGTAAATTTGTATTGAAATAGATATGCAAAATACATATAAAACAATGTAAATTTGTTTCAAAATATATATACGAATACACAAAATAACGTAGATTTCTATAAAAAATATATATACAAAATACACATAAAATGAAGTAAATAAGTATAAAAAAAATGTATACACAATACACATAAAATAATGTAAATTGGTATCAAAATAGATAAACAAAATACCAATAAAAGAATGAGTATTTGTATAAATAAAAATATACAAAATACACATAAAATAACGTAAATCTGTATAAAACTTTATACAAAAATACACAAAAGTAATTAAATTTGTATGAAAATAGATATACAAAATACATTTAAAATAAGCTAAATTTGAATTGAAATATATATACAAAATACATAAAATAATGTAAATTTGTATCAAACTATTTATACAAATACACATATAATAACGTATATTTGTATAAAAATATATAAACAAAATACACATTAAATAATGTAAATACGCATAAAAGATATTTACAAAATACACATATAAAAATGTAATTCGTATAAAAGTAAATAAACCAAATACCAATAAAATAATGTAAATTTGTATGAGAAAACATATACAAAATACACATATAAGAACGGAAATTTCTATAAAAATATATGTACAAAAATGCACATAAAATAAAGTAAATTTGCATAAAATTATATATACAAAAGACACATTAAATAATGTAAATGCGTATAAAAATATGTATACAAAATACCTATGAAATAATCTAAATTCTTGTCGAATTAAATTAACAAAATATCAATAAAATAATGTAATTTTTGGATGAAAATTTATATAGAAAATACACATAAAATAACCTAAATACAAATACAAATATACACATATAATAATTCAATATTAAATGAAATAAATATACAAAATCAACATAAAATAAGGTAAATTTGTAATGAAATATATGTACAAAATACGCATAAAATAATGTAAATTTATATGAAAATATATATACAAATACACATAAAATAACATGAATTTGTATAAAAATATATATTCAAAATAAATATTAAATAATGTAAATGAGTATAAAAATATATATACAAAGTACATATAAAATAATGTAAATTCGTATCAAAATAAATCAACAAAATACCAATAAAATAATATAAATTTGAATGAAAAGAAATTTATAAAATACATATAATATAACTAAAATTTGTATTAAAAAATATACAAAAATACATAGAAATAATTTGAATTTGTATGAAAATAGATATACATGATACGCGTAAAACTAGGTAAATTTCTTTTGAAATATATATACAAAATACCCATAAAATATTGTAAATTTGTGTCAAAATATGTAAACAAATACACATAAAATAATGTAAATTTGTATGAAAATAATATACAAAATACACATAGAATAAAGTCAAATCGTATCAAAATGAATGAGCAGAATATCAATAAAATAATGTAAATTTGTATGAAAATAAATATGCAAAATACCCATGAAATAAAGCATATTTTTATATAAATACATATACACAATTAAATGATGTAAATTCGCGTCAAAATAAATAAACAAAATATCAATACAAGAATGTGTATTTATATGAAAATAGATATACAAAATACACATAAAATAGCATAAATTTGTATAAAACTATTTACAAAAATACAAAAAAATAATTTAAATTTGTATGAAAATAAATATACAAAATACACATAAAGTTAGGTAAATTTGTATTTAAATACATATACAAAATACACTTAAGATAATGTAAATCTGAATGAAAATATATAAACAAATACACTTAAAATAACGTAAAATTGTATAAAATATATATACAAAATACACATTAAGTAATGTAAATATATATAAAAAAATATATACAAAACACAAATAGAATAATGTAAAATCGTATCAAAATAAATGCACAGAATGTTAAAATAATGTAAATTTGTATGAAAATTAAGAAGCAAAATACCCATAAAATACGCATTTTTTATAAAAAAAATATATATACCAAAATACACATAAAATAATTGAACTTGTATTAAAATAAATTTACAAAATGCACATACAATAAGGTAAATCTGTATTTAAATAGATATGCAAAATACATATAAACAATGTAAATTTGTTTCAAAATATATATACGAATACACATAAAATAACGTAGATTATAAGAATATATATACAAAATACACATAAAATTAATTAAATACGTATAAAAAAATGTATACAAAATACACATAAAATAATGTAAATTCGTATCAAAATAAATATACTAAATACCAATACAAGAATTTTTATTTGTATAAATATAAAAATACAAAATACACATTAAATTTGTATAAATCTATACACAAAAATACACAAAAGTAACTAAATTTGTGAGAAAATGGATATACAAAATACACATAAAATAAGCTAAATTTGAATTGAAGTATATATATACAAAGTACATAAAATAAAGTAAATTTGTATCAAAATATTTATAAAAAGACATATAATAAAGTGGATTTGTATAAAAATATATAAACAAAATACTTATTAAATAATGTAAATACGTTTAAGAAATTTGTACAAAATACACATATAATAATATAATTCGTATCAAAATAAATAAACAAAATACCAATAAAATAATGTAAATTTGTATTAGAAAACATACCCAAAATACACATAAAATAACGCAAATTTCTATAAAAATATATGTACAAAAATGCACATAAAATAAAGTAAATTTGCATAAATATATATATACAAAACACACATTAAATAACGTACATGCGTATAAAAATATGTATACAAAATACCAATTAAACAATCTAAATTCGTATCGAATCAAATTAGCAAAATCCCCAAAAAATAATGGACTTTTGGATGAAAATATAGATAGAAAATACACATAAAATAACCTAAATACAAATACAAATATACACAAAATAATTTAAAATTGAATGAAATAAATATACAAAATAAACATAAATAATGTAAATTTGTAATGAAATATATGTACAAAATACACATAAAATAATATAAATTTGTATGAAAATATATATACAAATACACATAAAATTACATGAATTAGTATAAAAATATATATTCAAAATAAACATTAAATAATGTATAAAAATATATATACAAAGTACATATAAAAAAATGTAAATTCTTATCAAAATAAATCAACAAAATACCAATAAAATAATATATATTTGAATGAAAATAAATTTACAAAATAAACATAACATAATTAAAATTTGTATAAAAATATATAAAAATACCCGAAATACTTAAAACGTCGTCAAGGACTTAAATAAGTCAAAATCGCGTCAAACCTCAAATTCTCACAGCAATGCATCGATGCAGCAAATAAAGCGAACAGAATGTTGGGCTTCATTAAAGAAACTTTTATTTAAGAATAAAGATGTAATACTCTGCTCTACAACAGTTTAGTCAGACCCCACTTGGAATATGCGGTACAGTTTGGTCTCCCACCATGCAAAGGATATTGCTAAATTAGAAGGTGTTCAGCGTCAAGCAACGAAAATTATCCCTTCCTTGCGCAACAAATCCTACGAAGAAAGGCTTTCTACCCTTAACATGTTCTCTCTGAGAAACGTCGCCTCCGGAGGAAAACTGATCGAATGTTTTAAAATACTTAATGGTTTCACGAATGTAGACAGATCAACATTGTTTATGATCGATGACACTTTGCGCACGAGGAACAATGGCGTAAAACTCAGATGTAGACAAGTAAATTCAGACTGCACCAAATTTTTCTTCACCAACGTTGTAGTGCGAGAATGGAATAAGCTTCCACCGTCAGTGGTCCAGTGTAACACGATTGACTCCTTCAAAAATAAGCTCGACCGTCACTTCCTTCAACTTAATATCAACTAGAGTAGAAATGCAACGTTTTGGAGTCTTCTGATTAATGTAAAATCACTTAGGTTTAAGGACAGACCACCAAGTCTGGACCATGGGGTCTGTGTGGTCTGATTTTCTATGTAAATCTATGTAAATCCTCTCTCGCCTCACCTCTGTCTTCGAGAATGACTTCAAAGCCTCATAGCAGGTCAGACGAGGAGGAAAATAAAACATTCCAAAGATGCAAGGAGCCACTCTTTCAGAACACTCGGTTAAAATGTTGTAGCTTGCCAATAAGTCGAGGCAGGGAACGAATAAAGACAACCATAGGAGAGATTAGTTCATGTCCAGTGCTTTGAGGCGACAGACCGTTTAATGTTTACTGTGTTACGGCGCCTCACTATGCGACTGTAACTGGGAATCTGCTGCACTGTAATGTCGGTGATGGGACAATGTTGGGATGATGCCATTTGTATGTGTCTGCAACAGAACATTAGGGCGTTGCATATTGTCTCCGGGGCGGCACTATAGGGAAATAAGTTACCTAAAGGAACATTCGTAAGATATTTCCTTGAGAACTCCCTCTACCTTACCTCCCAAAACATGCGCTTGAAAAAGAGAGAGAGAGAGAGAGAGAGAGAGAGAGAGAGAGAGAGAGAGAGAGAGAGAGAGAGAGAGAGAGAGAGAGAGAGAGAGAGAGAGAGAGAGAGATCGGCCAGGCGGAGTGCTGTTGCCTTACCCCCCCCCCCACCCCGCCCCAGACATGACTCTGCCTCCTCCTCCTCCTCGTTGAACCCTTCCTACACCTAAGTCTACTTCTCCCTCTTCTCTTTTTTCAGCCCCTTGTCCCTCACCGTAGCTCTTGGCTGGTTACATGCACAAGTTCTCTTTATTTCGCTGTAACATCCCATTCGAGTGCATTCACTTCATCATCTTTAGTCATCGGTAGTTCACTGCACGGCAGAGGCCTTTCCCAACGTTTTCCATTGCTCAGTCTGATAGTGTACGCTATCTTGCCCCGACAAATGTTCTAATTTCATCTCTCCACTTTGTCGCTTGCCTGCCATGACTTTTCTTGCGATTTTGGGGTTGCCACTCTGTTATTTTCGCCGTCCCTCTGTTGCCGGTGATTTACTCACGTCCATTTCTTTCCCTAACAGTCATTAAAATATCTTCAACCTTTGTCTGCTCTCTAACCCATGGTGCATTTTTTTCTCCAGTCTTCCTTGTGCGCTTCTCACCTTTCTCTCTCTTGTAAGGCGCCAAGTTTCTGAGCCGACTGCTAGGACGGGCAGGATACACTGAATCTACACCCTTCTCTTCAGGGTGGTGGGAGGATGCTATTCATAACATTATTATGTTTACTTAGAGCGCTCCATCTTCCTATTCTCCTTCTGATTCCATTTTCCTGAGATGGGTTTGCAATCCTCGTTTGTCCTAAATATGTGTATTCCTCTCTTCTCTGAAATGTTTCGTTCCCGATCATTATTTGTCATCCTGCCAACTGATTATTAAATAATAATTACCTTTGTCATCTTCGTAGTCATGCTCAGACTCACCTTCACACTCTGTGAAATTAATCATTTATACTTAGTAAGTTTTCCTCAGACTCACTTGTTAAGAATATAATTATGAGCAGCGTAAAAAGGGGAAAACACGCCACCCGGGCGAAAAGTTTTATTTCAGATTCTACTATTTCCCCCCTTTTCTTACACGCCTGTGTGTGTCACGTCTCACTTACTAGACGGGAGCTAAGGCTAAAGGTCTCCGCATCAAACGCTATCACTCAAGTGGCGGGTTTTCCCCTTCTTACGCGGAGGGCCTCATAAAATGTGCGACCGTCTATCTTGATTCCTATGTTATCCCACTCTGATTCCCCAAATACTTCAAGGCAAGCCGTGAAGGCTTTTGGAGGTATTACGTCACCTTGCCTAGCGCCTTTCTTTATTAGGTATTTCCCGTGAAGTTTAATGATTGCCGTGCTGTCTCATGTACGGGTCATCCACACCCTGCCACCTGAGTGCCTGCACGACTGCTCAAGTTTTGACCGAAATAAATTCTTTCTCATAATCTAGGAAAGCCATGCATGGTGATTCATTGTCGGCGGTAGATTTTCCGACAACTTAGTTGATGACCTGGATGTGATCAGTTGTTGAGCATCCCCTAGTAAAACAACCTTATTCTCTTGGCTGATTTGGATATATATTGTTGGTGTCATTCTGTTTGTTATGATCTAAATAGAATAAAAAAATCAATACAATGGTGGCTTTTTTCCAGGGATTTTGCGAGTGCAAGCAATTTCTGATTTTTTTTTCTAGTAGGAAATTGCCTGAATCTTGATTAGGTTCCCCTTCTCTTCCCCCACTCATTCCTTTCAAAGTTTTCTTTACTTCATCATGGTTACGCTGGTTCTTCTTACCGCAGGCTCAAAGGGCCATTGCAACGGAGATGAGCACCGCAGCCACGCGCAGCTATACAGCGTATGCACCCAACTTTGCCTTACCAGTTACTTGTTAACTGCCACTATTCATTGATGCCTTTCCTCCTATTCCTAGTGCTGCTTCCATTATAGTCTTAGATAATTTGTTATACGCTTCCTCTATATCTCCTTCAACCTCATTGAGTTTATAAATTCTAGAATGTGCTTAGAATTTTAAAAATAAAATATTCAGCCCTCTCCCTGACTATAAGAGTAATGGGGTGCTTCTTATACAGTGACTTCACCCTCTCTATTATTTGTTCGTTGTTTATTTTTTATATTAAATCAGATAGCCCCCTCAAAAAAAAAAAAAAAAAAAAAAAAAAGTCCGCCGTGGCCGAGTGGTCAGTGTGCAGGCGTGGTGAGCCCATGGACCTAGGTTCGAGTCCCACGGAAACAGATGATTTTTAATGTCATCGCCGAGTGGCGGAAAATTACCCACATGCTGCCCAGATCTTCAATCAACCCTAACTTCAGCGATTTCAAAGGCAGTATGGACCAAGCTTGAATCATACATCACGGCAGCCACCATATACAAAATTATCCTGCGCCACTAACGGGCTGGAGTCGTGGAGGAGACCCCTTAAGAAACCCTGCCGGCGCTACAGGCAGCACATAAAAAAAATAGATTACTCTGCATCTTACCAATCATCGGTTAATGGATTTAAGTTTATTTAGTACCGTTACATCCTCCACTATGTACTATACGGATTTCCGTATGAAAAACGTCCATTTCATTCATCGTCTCTCCATCAGGGATTTTCCAGGTCCTTGTTCTGTTCGTCATTTTCTTGAAAAAATGTGTTCATGATTTTGAGCCTAAATCTTTCCACAAACTCAATGTTAATCTCCTCTCCCATTTCTTGTAATCATTCCAAAATGGCCAACTGCTGTTTCAGCAACGTTTTCGTGTCCATTGATAACTGGGTGTTCTGTTATTTCATTGTTGCTTCCAGATCCTCAGAAAACTGTTTTACTCCATCTTCAGTGTAAGTTGATGTTGGTGCATAAGCTTGACGTATTAAGTTTGTATCTTTTGTTCAACATTAACCTGCCATGCGTTGATGTGGGCATGACATACATGTTCTCTCTCTCTCTCTCTCTCTCTCTCTCTCTCTCTCTCTCTCTCTCTCTCTCTCTCTCTCTCTCTCTCTCTCTCTCTCTCTCTCTCTCTCTCTCTCTCTCTCTCTCTCCAAATTATTTCACTCCTTCCCGCGGCCACGTACTACTATACTACTACCACTACTACTCCTACTCCTACAACTACTACTACTGCTACTGCTACTACTACTACTACTACAATAGTCGGTTTCATTCTATCTCTCCACTCGTGAACGTAGATTGAGTACCTGCGCATTGTTAGTTCGTGATTGCGTTATCAACTTTTTATTTTATTTTCAGTGATTTATTTGAATGTTCGTGTATACAAAGAACCCTCACGCCCTCTTATATATACCGCTAACATGAAGATTTGCATCGATAATATACCATACAAGCACACGAAAGACAACCTTGTAGTAAACAGTACTGTAGT